>NW_026909314.1:0-77267 GCF_033115175.1 Lepus europaeus
TGGTCGGGCACTGCAAGCCACAGAGCCACTCGTGTCCCCTGTGTCCCTGGAGGCCGCAGCGCGTTTTGGGTTTTGGCGCGGACGGGGCCCCTCTCGGCTTCCATAGTCCATTTGCCCCCGGAGCCTGCCAGACCCCTGGCCCCAGGGGCGGGCCCTGCTGAGTCCCCGAGCGCCTCCTGGGTTCCTGCCACCACCCTTGGGCAGGGATGAGGTGCCACCTTGTGCGTAGAAGCCCTGCACACAGGCAAGAAGCCCCCCAGGCCCGCGGGCGCGCCCGACCCTGGAGCCCCCTGGCTGGCTGCAGCCACAGGGAACGGGGGTTCTGAGTTGGCAGCCCCCATTCCCGAAGCATCCACGGGCAGTTCCCCGAAGGGCTGACACCGGCTGCGCCTCAGCAGCCAGACAACCTCCCTCCCTCTGGTCGGGCACTGCAAGCCACACAGCCACTTGTGTCCCCTGTGTCCCTGGAGGCCGCAGCGCGTTTTGGGTTTTGGCGCGGACGGGCCCCTCTCGGTTTCCGTAGTCCATTTGCCCCGGAGCCTGCCAGACCCCTGGCCCCAGGGGTGGGCCCTGCTGAGTCCCCGAGCGCCTCCTGGGTTCCTGCCACCACCCTTGGGCCGGGATGAGGTGCCACCTTGTGCGTAGAAGCCCTGCACACAGGCAAGAAGCCCCCCAGGCCCGTGGGCGCGCCCGACCCTGGAGGCCCCTGGCTGGCTGCAGCCACAGGGAACGGGGGTTCTGAGTTGGCAGCCCCCATTCCGAAGCATCCACGGGCAGTTCCCCGAAGGGCTGACACCGGCTGCGCCTCAGCAGCCAGACAACCTCCCTCCCTCTGGTCGGGCACTGCAAGCCACACAGCCACTTGTGTCCCCTGTGTCCCTGGAGGCCGCAGCGCGTTTTGGGTTTTGGCGCGGACGGGCCCCTCTCGGCTTCCGTAGTCCATTTGTCCCCGGAGCCTGCCAGACCCCTGGCCCCAGGGGCGGGCCCTGCTGAGTCCCCGAGCGCCTCCTGGGTTCCTGCCACCACCCTTAGGCCGGGATGAGGTGCCACCTTGTGCGTAGAAGCCCTGCACACAGGCAAGAAGCCCCCCAGGCCCGCGGGCGCGCCCGACCCTGGAGCCCCCAGGCTGGCTGCAGCCAGAGGGAACGGGGGTTCTGAGTTGGCAGCCCCCATTCCCGAAGCATCCACGGGCAGTTCCCCGAAGGGCTGACACCGGCTGCGCCTCAGCAGCCAGACAACCTCCCTCCCTCTGGTCGGGCACTGCAAGCCACACAGCCACTTGTGTCCCCTGTGTCCCTGGAGGCCGCAGCGCGTTTTGGGTTTTGGCGTGGACGGGCCCCCTCTCGGCTTCCGTAGTCCATTTGCCCCCGGAGCCTGCCAGACCCCTGGCCCCAGGGGCGGGCCCTGCTGAGTCCCCGAGCGCCTCCTGGGTTCCTGCCACCACCCTTGGGCCGGGATGAGGTGCCACCTTGTGCGAAGAAGCCCTGCACACAGGCAAGAAACCCCCCAGGCCCGCGGGCGCGCACGACCCTGGAACCCCCTGGCTGGCTGCAGCCACAGGGAACGGGGGTTCTGAGTTGGCAGCCCCCATTCCCGAAGCATCCACGGGCAGTTCCCCGAAGGGCTGACACCGGCTGCGCCTCAGCAGCCAGACAACCTCCCTCCCTCTGGTCGGGCACTGCAAGCCACACAGCCACTTGTGTCCCCTGTGTCCCTGGAGGCCGCAGCGCGTTTTGGGTTTTGGCGCGGACGGGCCCCTCTCGGCTTCCGTAGTCCATTTGCCGCGGAGCCTGCCAGACCCCTGGCCCCAGGGGCGGGCCCTGCTGAGTCCCCGAGCGCCTCCTGGGTTCCTGCCACCACCCTTGGGCCGGGATGAGGTGCCACCTTGTGCGTAGAAGCCCTGCACACAGGCAAGAAGCCCCCCAGGCCCGTGGGCGCGCCCGACCCTGGAGGCCCCTGGCTGGCTGCAGCCACAGGGAACGGGGGTTCTGAGTTGGCAGCCCCCATTCCCGAAGCATCCACGGGCAGTTCCCCGAAGGGCTGACACCGGCTGCGCCTCAGCAGCCAGACAACCTCCCTCCCTCTGGTCGGGCACTGCAAGCCACACAGCCACTTGTGTCCCCTGTGTCCCTGGAGGCCGCAGCGCGTTTTGGGTTTTGGCGCGGACGGGCCCCTCTCGGCTTCCGTAGTCCATTTGCCCCGGAGCCTGCCAGACCCCTGGCCCCAGGGGCGGGCCCTGCTGAGTCCCCGAGTGCCTCCTGAGTTCCTGCCACCACCCTTGGGCCGGGATGAGGTGCCACCTTGTGCGTAGAAGCCCTGCACACAGGCAAGAAGCCCCCCAGGCCCGCGGGCGCGCCCGACCCTGGAGCCCCCTGGCTGGCTGCAGCCACAGGGAACGGGGGTTCTGAGTTGGCAGCCCCCATTCCCGAAGCATCCACGGGCAGTTCCCCGAAGGGCTGACACCGGCTGCGCCTCAGCAGCCAGACAACCTCCCTCCCTCTGGTCGGGCACTGCAAGCCACACAGCCACTTGTGTCCCCTGTGTCCCTGGAGGCCGCAGCGCGTTTTGGGTTTTGGCGCGGACGGGCCCCTCTCGGCTTCCGTAGTCCATTTGCCCCCGGAGCCTGCCAGACCCCTGGCCCCAGGGGCGGGCCCTGCTGAGTCCCCGAGCGCCTCCTGGGTTCCTGCCACCACCCTTGGGCCGGGATGAGGTGCCACCTTGTGCGTAGAAGCCCTGCACACAGGCAAGAAGCCCCCCAGGCCCGCGGGCGCGCCCGACCCTGGAGCCCCCTGGCTGGCTGCAGCCACAGGGAACGGGGGTTCTGAGTTGGCAGCCCCCATTCCCGAAGCATCCACGGGCAGTTCCCCGAAGGGCTGACACCGGCTGCGCCTCAGCAGCCAGACAACCTCCCTCCCTCTGGTCGGGCACTGCAAGCCACACAGCCACTTGTGTCCCCTGTGTCCCTGGAGGCCGCAGCGCGTTTTGGGTTTTGGCGCGGACGGGCCCCTCTCGGTTTCCGTAGTCCATTTGCCCCCGGAGCCTGCCAGACCCCTGGCCCCAGGGGCGGGCCCTGCTGAGTTCCCGAGCGCCTCCTGGGTTCCTGCCACCACCCTTGGGCCGGGATGAGGTGCCACCTTGTGCGTAGAAGCCCTGCACACAGGCAAGAAGCCCCCCAGGCCCGCGGGCGCGCCCGACCCTGGAGGCCCCTGGCTGGCTGCAGCCACAGGGAACGGGGGTTCTGAGTTGGCAGCCCCCATTCCCGAAGGCATCCACGGGCAGTTCCCCGAAGGGCTGACACCGGCTGCGCCTCAGCAGCCAGACAACCTCCCTCCCTCTGGTCGGGCACTGCAAGCCACACAGCCACTTGTGTCCCCTGTGTCCCTGGAGGCCGCAGCGCGTTTTGGGTTTTGGCGCGGACGGGCCCCTCTCGGCTTCCGTAGTCCATTTGCCCCCGGAGCCTGCCAGACCCCTGGCCCCAGGGGCGGGCCCTGCTGAGTCCCCGAGCGCCTCCTGGGTTCCTGCCACCACCCTTGGGCCGGGATGAGGTGCCACCTTGTGCGAAGAAGCCCTGCACACAGGCAAGAAGCCCCCAGGCCCGCGGGCGCGCACGACCCTGGAGCCCCCTGGCTGGCTGCAGCCACAGGGAACGGGGGTTCTGAGTTGGCAGCCCCCATTCCCGAAGCATCCACGGGCAGTACCCGAAGGGCTGACACCGGCTGCGCCTCAGCAGCCAGACAACCTCCCTCCCTCTGGTCGGGCACTGCAAGCCACACAGCCACTTGTGTCCCCTGTGTCCCTGGAGGCCGCAGCGCGTTTTGGGTTTTGGCGCGGACGGGCCCCTCTCGGCTTCCGTAGTCCATTTGCCCCGGAGCCTGCCAGACCCCTGGCCCCAGGGGCGGGCCCTGCTGAGTCCCCGAGCGCCTCCTGGGTTCCTGCCACCAGCCTTGGGCCGGGATGAGGTGCCACCTTGTGCTTAGAAGCCCTGCACACAGGCAAGAAGCCCCCCATGCCCGTGGACGCGCCCGACCCTGGAGGCCCCTGGCTGGCTGCAGCCACAGGGAACGGGGGTTCTGAGTTGGCAGCCCCCATTCCCGAAGCATCCACGGGCAGTTCCCCGAAGGGCTGACACCGGCTGCGCCTCAGCAGCCAGACAACCTCCCTCCCTCTGGTCGGGCACTGCAAGCCACACAGCCACTTGTGTCCCCTGTGTCCCTGGAGGCCGCAGCGCGTTTTGGGTTTTGGCGCGGACGGGCCCCTCTCGGCTTCCGTAGTCCATTTGCCCCGGAGCCTGCCAGACCCCTGGCCCCAGGGGCAGGCCCTTCTGAGTCCCCGAGCGCCTCCTGGGTTCCTGCCACCACCCTTGGGCCGGGTTGTGGTGCCACCTTGTGTGTAGAAGCCCTGCACACAGGCAAGAAGCCCCCCAGGCCCGCGGGCGCGCCCGACCCTGGAGCCCCCTGGCTGGCTGCAGCCACAGGGAACGGGGGTTCTGAGTTGGCAGCCCCCATTCCCGAAGCATCCACGGGCAGTTCCCCGAAGGGCTGACACCGGCTGCGCCTCAGCAGCCAGACAACCTCCCTCCCTCTGGTCGGGCACTGCAAGCCACACAGCCACTTGTGTCCCCTGTGTCCCTGGAGGCCGCAGCGCGTTTTGGGTTTTGGCGCGGACGGGCCCCTCTCGGCTTCCGTAGTCCATTTGCCCTGGAGCCTGCCAGACCCCTGGCCCCAGGGGCGGGCCCTGCTGAGTCCCCGAGCGCCTCCTGGGTTCCTGCCACCACCCTTGGGCCGGGATGAGGTGCCACCTTGTGCGAAGAAGCCCTGCACACAGGCAAGAAGCCCCCCAGGCCCGCGGGCGCGCACGACCCTGGAACCCGCTTGCTGGCTGCAGCCACAGGGAACGGGGGTTCTGAGTTGGCAGCCCCCATTCCCGAAGCATCCACGGGCAGTTCCCCGAAGGGCTGACACCGGCTGCGCCTCAGCAGCCAGACAACCTCCCTCCCTCTGGTCGGGCACTGCAAGCCACACAGCCACTTGTGTCCCCTGTGTCCCTGGAGGCCGCAGCGCGTTTTGGGTTTTGGCGCGGACGGGCCCCTCTCGGCTTCCGTAGTCCATTTGCCCCGGAGCCTGCCAGACCCCTGGCCCCAGGGGCGGGCCCTGCTGAGTCCCCGAGCGCCTCCTGGGTTCCTGCCACCAGCCTTGGGCCGGGATGAGGTGCCACCTTGTGCTTAGAAGCCCTGCACACAGGCAAGAAGCCCCCCATGCCCGTGGGCGCGCCCGACCCTGGAGGCCCCTGGCTGGCTGCAGCCACAGGGAACGGGGGTTCTGAGTTGGCAGCCCCCATTCCCGAAGCATCCACGGGCAGTTCCCCGAAGGGCTGACACCGGCTGCGCCTCAGCAGCCAGACAACCTCCCTCCCTCTGGTCGGGCACTGCAAGCCACACAGCCACTTGTGTCCCCTGTGTCCCTGGAGGCCGCAGCGCGTTTTGGGTTTTGGCGCGGACGGGCCCCTCTCGGCTTCCGTAGTCCATTTGCCCCGGAGCCTGCCAGATCCCTGGCCCCAGGGGCGGGCCCTGCTGAGTCCCCGAGTGCCTCCTGAATTCCTGCCACCACCCTTGGGCCGGGATGAGGTGCCACCTTGTGCGTAGAAGCCCTGCACACAGGCAAGAAGCCCCCCAGGCCCGCGGGCGTGCCCGACCCTGGAGCCCCCTGGCTGGCTGCAGCCACAGGGAACGGGGGTTCTGAGTTGGCAGCCCCCATTCCCGAAGCATCCACGGGCAGTTCCCCGAAGGGCTGACACCGGCTGCGCCTCAGCAGCCAGACAACCTCCCTCCCTCTGGTCGGGCACTGCAATCCACACAGCCACTTGTATCCCCTGTGTCCCTGGAGGCCGCAGCGCGTTTTGGGTTTTGGCGCGGACGGGCCCCTCTCGGCTTCCGTAGTCCATTTGCCCCCGGAGCGTGCCAGACCCCTGGCCCCAGGGGCAGGCCCTGCTGAGTTCCCGAGCGCCTCCTGGGTTCCTGCCACCACCCTTGGGCCGGGATGTGGTGCCACCTTGTGCGTAGAAGCCCTGCACACAGGCAAGAAGCCCCCCAGGCCCGCGGGCGCGCCCGACCCTGGAGCCCCCTGGCTGGCTGCAGCCACAGGGAACGGGGGTTCTGAGTTGGCAGCCCCCATTCCCGAAGCATCCACGGGCAGTTCCCCGAAGGGCTGACACCGGCTGCGCCTCAGCAGCCAGACAACCTCCCTCCCTCTGGTCGGGCACTGCAAGCCACACAGCCACTTGTGTCCCCTGTGTCCCTGGAGGCCGCAGCGCGTTTTGGGTTTTGGCGCGGACGGGCCCCTCTCGGCTTCCGTAGTCCATTTGCCCTGGAGCCTGCCAGACCCCTGGCCCCAGGGGCGGGCCCTGCTCAGTCCCTGAGCGCCTCCTGGGTTCCTGCCACCACCCTTGGGCCGGGATGAGGTGCCACCTTGTGCGAGGAAGCCCTGCACACAGGCAAGAAGCCCCCCAGGCCCGCGGGCGCGCACGACCCTGGAACCCGCTTGCTGGCTGCAGCCACAGGGAACGGGGGTTCTGAGTTGGCAGCCCCCATTCCCGAAGCATCCACGGGCAGTTCCCCGAAGGGCTGACACCGGCTGCGCCTCAGCAGCCAGACAACCTCCCTCCCTCTGGTCGGGCACTGCAAGCCACACAGCCACTTGTGTCCCCTGTGTCCCTGGAGGCCGCAGCGCGTTTTGGGTTTTGGCGCGGACGGGCCCCTCTCGGCTTCCGTAGTCCATTTGCCCCGGAGCCTGCCAGACCCCTGGCCCCAGGGGCGGGCCCTGCTGAGTCCCCGAGTGCCTCCTGAGTTCCTGCCACCACCCTTGGGCCGGGATGAGGTGCCACCTTGTGCGTAGAAGCCCTGCACACAGGCAAGAAGCCCCCCAGGCCCGCGGGCGCGCCCGACCCTGGAACCCCCTGGCTGGCTGCAGCCACAGGGAACGGGGGTTCTGAGTTGGCAGCCCCCATTCCCGAAGCATCCACGGGCAGTTCCCCGAAGGGCTGACACCGGCTGCGCCTCAGCAGCCAGACAACCTCCCTCCCTCTGGTCGGGCACTGCAAGCCACACAGCCACTTGTGTCCCCTGTGTCCCTGGAGGCCGCAGCGCGTTTTGGGTTTTGGCGCGGACGGGCCCCTCTCGGCTTCCGTAGTCCATTTGCCCCGGAGCCTGCCAGACCCCTGGCCCCAGGGGCGGGCCCTGCTGAGTCCCCGAGCGCCTCCTGGGTTCCTGCCACCACCCTTGGGCCGGGATGAGGTGCCACCTTGTGCGTAGAAGCCCTGCACACAGGCAAGAAGCCCCCCAGGCCCGTGGGCGCGCCCGACCCTGGAGGCCCCTGGCTGGCTGCAGCCACAGGGAACGGGGGTTCTGAGTTGGCAGCCCCCATTCCCGAAGCATCCACGGGCAGTTCCCCGAAGGGCTGACACCGGCTGCGCCTCAGCAGCCAGACAACCTCCCTCCCTCTGGTCGGGCACTGCAAGCCACACAGCCACTTGTGTCCCCTGTGTCCCTGGAGGCCGCAGCGCGTTTTGGGTTTTGGCACGGACGGGCCCCTCTCGGCTTCCGTAGTCCATTTGCCCCCGGAGCCTGCCAGACCCCTGGCCCCAGGGGCGGGCCCTGCTGAGTTCCCGAGCGCCTCCTGGGTTCCTGCCACCACCCTTGGGCCGGGATGTGGTGCCACCTTGTGCGTAGAAGCCCTGCACACAGGCAAGAAGCCCCCCAGGCCCGCGGGCGCGCCCGACCCTGGAGCCCCCTGGCTGGCTGCAGCCACAGGGAACGGGGGTTCTGAGTTGGCAGCCCCCATTCCCGAAGCATCCACGGGCAGTTCCCCGAAGGGCTGACACCGGCTGCGCCTCAGCAGCCAGACAACCTCCCTCCCTCTGGTCGGGCACTGCAAGCCACACAGCCACTTGTGTCCCCTGTGTCCCTGGAGGCCGCAGCGCGTTTTGGGTTTTGGCGCGGACGGGCCCCTCTCGGCTTCCGTAGTCCATTTGCCCCGGAGCCTGCCAGACCCCTGGCCCCAGGGGCAGGCCCTGCTGAGTTCCCGAGCGCCTCCTGGGTTCCTGCCACCACCCTTGGGCCGGGATGAGGTGCCACCTTGTGCGTAGAAGCCCTGCACACAGGCAAGAAGCCCCCCAGGCCCGCGGGCGCGCCCGACCCTGGAGCCCCCTGGCTGGCTGCAGCCACAGGGAACGGGGGTTCTGAGTTGGCAGCCCCCATTCCCGAAGCATCCACGGGCAGTTCCCCGAAGGGCTGACACCGGCTGCGCCTCAGCAGCCAGACAACCTCCCTCCCTCTGGTCGGGCACTGCAAGCCACACAGCCACTTGTGTCCCCTGTGTCCCTGGAGGCCGCAGCGCGTTTTGGGTTTTGGCACGGACGGGCCCCTCTCGGCTTCCGTAGTCCATTTGCCCTGGAGCCTGCCAGACCCCTGGCCCCAGGGGCGGGCCCTGCTGAGTCCCCGAGCGCCTCCTGGGTTCCTGCCACCACCCTTGGGCCGGGATGAGGTGCCACCTTGTGCGAAGAAGCCCTGCACACAGGCAAGAAGCCCCTCAGGCCCGCGGGCGCGCACGACCCTGGAACCCGCTTGCTGGCTGCAGCCACAGGGAACGGGGGTTCTGAGTTGGCAGCCCCCATTCCCGAAGCATCCACGGGCAGTTCCCCGAAGGGCTGACACCGGCTGCGCCTCAGCAGCCAGACAACCTCCCTCCCTCTGGTCGGGCACTGCAAGCCACACAGCCACTTGTGTCCCCTGTGTCCCTGGAGGCCGCAGCGCGTTTTGGGTTTTGGCGCGGACGGGCCCCTCTCGGCTTCCGTAGTCCATTTGCCCCGGAGCCTGCCAGACCCCTGGCCCCAGGGGCGGGCCCTGCTGAGTCCCCGAGCGCCTCCTGGGTTCCTGCCACCAGCCTTGGGCCGGGATGAGGTGCCACCTTGTGCATAGAAGCCCTGCACACAGGCAAGAAGCCCCCCAGGCCCGCGGGCGCGCCCGACCCTGGAGGCCCCTGGCTGGCTGCAGCCACAGGGAACGGGGGTTCTGAGTTGGCAGCCCCCATTCCCGAAGCATCCACGGGCAGTTCCCCGAAGGGCTGACACCGGCTGCGCCTCAGCAGCCAGACAACCTCCCTCCCTCTGGTCGGGCACTGCAAGCCACACAGCCACTTGTGTCCCCTGTGTCCCTGGAGGCCGCAGCGCGTTTTGGGTTTTGGCGCGGACGGGCCCCTCTCGGCTTCCGTAGTCCATTTGCCCCGGAGCCTGCCAGACCCCTGGCCCCAGGGGCGGGCCCTGCTGAGTCCCCGAGTGCCTCCTGAATTCCTGCCACCACCCTTGGGCCGGGATGAGGTGCCACCTTGTGCGTAGAAGCCCTGCACACAGGCAAGAAGCCCCCCAGGCCCGCGGGCGCGCCCGACCCTGGAGCCCCCTGGCTGGCTGCAGCCACAGGGAACGGGGGTTCTGAGTTGGCAGCCCCCATTCCCGAAGCATCCACGGGCAGTTCCCCGAAGGGCTGACACCGGCTGCGCCTCAGCAGCCAGACAACCTCCCTCCCTCTGGTCGGGCACTGCAAGCCACACAGCCACTTGTGTCCCCTGTGTCCCTGGAGGCCGCAGCGCGTTTTGGGTTTTGGCGCGGACGGGCCCCTCTCGGCTTCCGTAGTCCATTTGCCCCCGGAGCCTGCCAGACCCCTGGCCCCAGGGGCAGGCCCTGCTGAGTTCCCGAGCGCCTCCTGGGTTCCTGCCACCACCCTTGGGCCGGGATGTGGTGCCACCTTGTGCGTAGAAGCCCTGCACACAGGCAAGAAGCCCCCCAGGCCCGCGGGCGCGCCCGACCCTGGAACCCCCTGGCTGGCTGCAGCCACAGGGAACGGGGGTTCTGAGTTGGCAGCCCCCATTCCCGAAGCATCCACGGGCAGTTCCCCGAAGGGCTGACACCGGCTGCGCCTCAGCAGCCAGACAACCTCCCTCCCTCTGGTCGGGCACTGCAAGCCACACAGCCACTTGTGTCCCCTGTGTCCCTGGAGGCCGCAGCGCGTTTTGGGTTTTGGCGCGGACGGGCCCCTCTCGGCTTCCGTAGTCCATTTGCCCCGGAGCCTGCCAGACCCCTGGCCCCAGGGGCGGGCCCTGCTGAGTCCCCGAGCGCCTCCTGGGTTCCTGCCACCACCCTTGGGCCGGGATGAGGTGCCACCTTGTGCGTAGAAGCCCTGCACACAGGCAAGAAGCCCCCCAGGCCCGTGGGCGCGCCCGACCCTGGAGGCCCCTGGCTGGCTGCAGCCACAGGGAACGGGGGTTCTGAGTTGGCAGCCCCATTCCCGAAGCATCCACGGGCAGTTCCCCGAAGGGCTGACACCGGCTGCGCCTCAGCAGCCAGACAACCTCCCTCCCTCTGGTCGGGCACTGCAAGCCACACAGCCACTTGTGTCCCCTGTGTCCCTGGAGGCCGCAGCGCGTTTTGGGTTTTGGCGCGGACGGGCCCCTCTCGGCTTCCGTAGTCCATTTGCCCCGGAGCCTGCCAGACCCCTGGCCCCAGGGGCGGGCCCTGCTGAGTCCCCGAGCGCCTCCTGGGTTCCTGCCACCACCCTTGGGCCGGGATGAGGTGCCACCTTGTGCGTAGAAGCCCTGCACACAGGCAAGAAGCCCCCCAGGCCCGCGGGCGCGCCCGACCCTGGAGCCCCCTGGCTGGCTGCAGCCACAGGGAACGGGGGTTCTGAGTTGGCAGCCCCCATTCCCGAAGCATCCACGGGCAGTTCCCCGAAGGGCTGACACCGGCTGCGCCTCAGCAGCCAGACAACCTCCCTCCCTCTGGTCGGGCACTGCAAGCCACACAGCCACTTGTGTCCCCTGTGTCCCTGGAGGCCGCAGCGCGTTTTGGGTTTTGGCGCGGACGGGCCCCTCTCGGCTTCCGTAGTCCATTTGCCCCGGAGCCTGCCAGACCCCTGGCCCCAGGGGCGGGCCCTGCTGAGTTCCCGAGCGCCTCCTGGGTTCCTGCCACCACCCTTGGGCCGGGATGAGGTGCCACCTTGTGCGTAGAAGCCCTGCACACAGGCAAGAAGCCCCCCAGGCCCGCGGGCGCGCCCGACCCTGGAGCCCCCTGGCTGGCTGCAGCCACAGGGAACGGGGGTTCTGAGTTGGCAGCCCCCATTCCCGAAGCATCCACGGGCAGTTCCCCGAAGGGCTGACACCGGCTGCGCCTCAGCAGCCAGACAACCTCCCTCCCTCTGGTCGGGCACTGCAAGCCACACAGCCACTTGTGTCCCCTGTGTCCCTGGAGGCCGTAGCGCGTTTTGGGTTTTGGCGCGGACGGGCCCCTCTCGGCTTCCGTAGTCCATTTGCCCCGGAGCCTGCCAGACCCCTGGCCCCAGGGGCGGGCCCTGCTGAGTCCCCGAGTGCCTCCTGGGTTCCTGCCACCACCCTTGGGCCGGGATGAGGTGCCACCTTGTGCGTAGAAGCCCTGCACACAGGCAAGAAGCCCCCCAGGCCCGCGGGCGCGCCCGACCCTGGAGCCCCCTGGCTGGCTGCAGCCACAGGGAACGGGGGTTCTGAGTTGGCAGCCCCCATTCCCGAAGCATCCACGGGCAGTTCCCCGAAGGGCAGACACCGGCTGCGCCTCAGCAGCCAGACAACCTCCCTCCCTCTGGTCGGGCACTGCAAGCCACACAGCCACTTGTGTCCCCTGTGTCCCTGGAGGCCGCAGCGCGTTTTGGGTTTTGGCGCGGACGGGCCCCTCTCGGCTTCCGTAGTCCATTTGCCCCGGAGCCTGCCAGACCCCTGGCCCCAGGGGCAGGCCCTGCTGAGTTCCCGAGCGCCTCCTGGGTTCCTGCCACCACCCTTGGGCCGGGATGAGGTGCCACCTTGTGCGTAGAAGCCCTGCACACAGGCAAGAAGCCCCCCAGGCCCGCGGGCGCGCCCGACCCTGGAGCCCCCTGGCTGGCTGCAGCCACAGGGAACGGGGGTTCTGAGTTGGCAGCCCCCATTCCCGAAGCATCCACGGGCAGTTCCCCGAAGGGCTGACACCGTGTGCGCCTCAGCAGCCAGACAACCTCCCTCCCTCTGGTCGGGCACTGCAAGCCACACAGCCACTTGTGTCCCCTGTGTCCCTGGAGGCCGCAGCGCGTTTTGGGTTTTGGCGCGGACGGGCCCCTCTCAGCTTCCGTAGTCCATTTACCCTGGAGCCTGCCAGACCCCTGGCCCCAGGGGCGGGCCCTGCTGAGTCCCCGAGCGCCTCCTGGGTTCCTGCCACCACCCTTGGGCCGGGATGAGGTGCCACCTTGTGCGAAGAAGCCCTGCACACAGGCAAGAAGCCCCTCAGGCCCGCGGGCGCGCACGACCCTGGAACCCGCTTGCTGGCTGCAGCCACAGGGAACGGGGGTTCTGAGTTGGCAGCCCCCATTCCCGAAGCATCCACGGGCAGTTCCCCGAAGGGCTGACACCGGCTGCGCCTCAGCAGCCAGACAACCTCCCTCCCTCTGGTCGGGCACTGCAAGCCACACAGCCACTTGTGTCCCCTGTGTCCCTGGAGGCCGCAGCGCGTTTTGGGTTTTGGCGCGGACGGGCCCCTCTCGGCTTCCGTAGTCCATTTGCCCCGGAGCCTGCCAGACCCCTGGCCCCAGGGGCGGGCCCTGCTGAGTCCCCGAGCGCCTCCTGGGTTCCTGCCACCAGCCTTGGGCCGGGATGAGGTGCCACCTTGTGCTTAGAAGCCCTGCACACAGGCAAGAAGCCCCCCAGGCCCGTGGGCGCGCCCGACCCTGGAGGCCCCTGGCTGGCTGCAGCCACAGGGAACGGGGGTTCTGAGTTGGCAGCCCCCATTCCCGAAGCATCCACGGGCAGTTCCCCGAAGGGCTGACACCGGCTGCGCCTCAGCAGCCAGACAACCTCCCTCCCTCTGGTCGGGCACTGCAAGCCACACAGCCACTTGTGTCCCCTGTGTCCCTGGAGGCCGCAGCGCGTTTTGGGTTTTGGCGCGGACGGGCCCCTCTCGGCTTCCGTAGTCCATTTGCCCCGGAGCCTGCCAGACCCCTGGCCCCAGGGGCGGGCCCTGCTGAGTTCCCGAGCGCCTCCTGGGTTACTGCCACCACCCTTGGGCCGGGATGAGGTGCCACCTTGTGCGTAGAAGCCCTACACACAGGCAAGAAGACCCCAAGGCCCGCGGCACGCCCGACCCTGGAGCCCCCTGGCTGGCTGCAGCCACAGGGAACGGGGGTTCTGAGTTGGCAGCCCCCATTCCCGAAGCATCCACGGGCAGTTCCCCGAAGGGCTGACACCGGCTGCGCCTCAGCAGCCAGACAACCTCCCTCCCTCTGGTCGGGCACTGCAAGCCACACAGCCACTTGTGTCCCCTGTGTCCCTGGAGGCCGCAGCGCGTTTTGGGTTTTGGCGCGGACGGGCCCCTCTCGGCTTCCGTAGTCCATTTGCCCCGGAGCCTGCCAGACCCCTGGCCCCAGGGGCGGGCCCTGCTGAGTCCCCGAGCGCCTCCTGGGTTCCAGCCACCAGCCTTGGGCCGGGATGAGGTGCCACCTTGTGTGTAGAAGCCCTGCACACAGGCAAGAAGCCCCCCAGGCCCGTGGGCGCGCCCGACCCTGGAGGCCCCTGGCTGGCTGCAGCCACAGGGAACGGGGGTTCTGAGTTGGCAGCCCCCATTCCCGAAGCATCCACGGGCAGTTCCCCGAAGGGCTGACACCGGCTGCGCCTCAGCAGCCAGACAACCTCCCTCCCTCTGGTCGGGCACTGCAAGCCACACAGCCACTTGTGTCCCCTGTGTCCCTGGAGGCCGCAGCGCGTTTTGGGTTTTGGCGCGGACGGGCCCCTCTCGGCTTCCGTAGTCCATTTGCCCCGGAGCCTGCCAGACCCCTGGCCCCAGGGGCGGGCCCTGCTGAGTCCCCGAGTGCCTCCTGAATTCCTGCCACCACCCTTGGGCCGGGATGAGGTGCCACCTTGTGCGTAGAAGCCCTGCACACAGGCAAGAAGCCCCCCAGGCCCGCGGGCGCGCCCGACCCTGGAGCCCCCTGGCTGGCTGCAGCCACAGGGAACGGGGGTTCTGAGTTGGCAGCCCCCATTCCCGAAGCATCCACGGGCAGTTCCCCGAAGGGCTGACACCGGCTGCGCCTCAGCAGCCAGACAACCTCCCTCCCTCTGGTCGGGCACTGCAAGCCACACAGCCACTTGTGTCCCCTGTGTCCCTGGAGGCCGCAGCGCGTTTTGGGTTTTGGCGCGGACGGGCCCCTCTCGGCTTCCGTAGTCCATTTGCCCCCGGAGCCTGCCAGACCCCTGGCCCCAGGGGCAGGCCCTGCTGAGTTCCCGAGCGCCTCCTGGGTTCCTGCCACCACCCTTGGGCCGGGATGTGGTGCCACCTTGTGCGTAGAAGCCCTGCACACAGGCAAGAAGCCCCCCAGGCCCGCGGGCTTGCCCGACCCTGGAGCCCCCTGGCTGGCTGCAGCCACAGGGAACGGGGGTTCTGAGTTGGCAGCCCCCATTCCCGAAGCATCCACGGGCAGTTCCCCGAAGGGCTGACACCGGCTGCGCCTCAGCAGCCAGACAACCTCCCTCCCTCTGGTCGGGCACTGCAAGCCACACAGCCACTTGTGTCCCCTGTGTCCCTGGAGGCCGCAGCGCGTTTTGGGTTTTGGCGCGGACGGGCCCCTCTCGGCTTCCGTAGTCCATTTGCCTTGGAGCCTGCCAGACCCCTGGCCCCAGGGGCGGGCCCTGCTGAGTCCCCGAGCGCCTCCTGGGTTCCTGCCACCACCCTTGGGCCGGGATGAGGTGCCACCTTGTGCGAAGAAGCCCTGCACACAGGCAAGAAGCCCCCCAGGCCCGCGGGCGCGCACGACCCTGGAACCCGCTTGCTGGCTGCAGCCACAGGGAACGGGGGTTCTGTGTTGGCAGCCCCCATTCCCGAAGCATCCACGGGCAGTTCCCCGAAGGGCTGACACCGGCTGCGCCTCAGCAGCCAGACAACCTCCCTCCCTCTGGTCGGGCACTGCAAGCCACACAGCCACTTGTGTCCCCTGTGTCCCTGGGGGCCGCAGCGCGTTTTGGGTTTTGGCGCGGACGGGCCCCTCTCGGCTTCCGTAGTCCATTTGCCCCGGAGCCTGCCAGACCCCTGGCCCCAGGGGCGGGCCCTGCTGAGTCCCCGAGCGCCTCCTGGGTTCCTGCCACCAGCCTTGGGCCGGGATGTGGTGCCACCTTGTGCTTAGAAGCCCTGCACACAGGCAAGAAGCCCCCCAGGCCCGTGGGCGCGCCCGACCCTGGAGGCCCCTGGCTGGCTGCAGCCACAGGGAACGGGGGTTCTGAGTTGGCAGCCCCCATTCCCGAAGCATCCACGGGCAGTTCCCCGAAGGGCTGACACCGGCTGCGCCTCAGCAGCCAGACAACCTCCCTCCCTCTGGTCGGGCACTGCAAGCCACACAGCCACTTGTGTCCCCTGTGTCCCTGGAGGCCGCAGCGCGTTTTGGGTTTTGGCGCGGACGGGCCCCTCTCGGCTTCCGTAGTCCATTTGCCCCGGAGCCTGCCAGACCCCTGGCCCCAGGGGCGGGCCCTGCTGAGTCCCCGAGTGCCTCCTGAATTCCTGCCACCACCCTTGGGCCGGGATGAGGTGCCACCTTGTGCGTAGAAGCCCTGCACACAGGCAAGAAGCCCCCCCAGGCCCGCGGGCGCGCCCGACCCTGGAGCCCCCTGGCTGGCTGCAGCCACAGGGAACGGGGGTTCTGAGTTGGCAGCCCCCATTCCCGAAGCATCCACGGGCAGTTCCCCGAAGGGCTGACACCGGCTGCGCCTCAGCAGCCAGACAACCTCCCTCCCTCTGGTCGGGCACTGCAAGCCACACAGCCACTTGTGTCCCCTGTGTCCCTGGAGGCCGCAGCGCGTTTTGGGTTTTGGCGCGGACGGGCCCCTCTCGGCTTCCGTAGTCCATTTGCCCTGGAGCCTGCCAGACCCCTGGCCCCAGGGGCGGGCCCTGCTGAGTCCCCGAGCGCCTCCTGGGTTCCTGCCACCACCCTTGGGCCGGGATGAGGTGCCACCTTGTGCGTAGAAGCCCTGCACACAGGCAAGAAGCCCCCCAGGCCCGTGGGCGCGCCCGACCCTGGAGGCCCCTGGCTGGCTGCAGCCACAGGGAACGGGGGTTCTGAGTTGGCAGCCCCCATTCCCGAAGCATCCACGGGCAGTTCCCCGAAGGGCTGACACCGGCTGCGCCTCAGCAGCCAGACAACCTCCCTCCCTCTGGTCGGGCACTGCAAGCCACACAGCCACTTGTGTCCCCTGTGTCCCTGGAGGCCGCAGCGCGTTTTGGGTTTTGGCGCGGACGGGCCCCTCTCGGCTTCCGTAGTCCATTTGCCCCGGAGCCTGCCAGACCCCTGGCCCCAGGGGCGGGCCCTGCTGAGTCCCCAAGTGCCTCCTGAGTTCCTGCCACCACCCTTGGGCCGGGAAGGCAAGAAGCCCCCCAGGCCCGCGGGCGCGCCCGACCCTGGAGCCCCCTGGCTGGCTGCAGCCACAAGGGAACGGGGGTTCTGAGTTGGCAGCCCCCATTCCCGAAGCATCCACGGGCAGTTCCCGAAGGGCTGACACCGGCTGCGCCTCAGCAGCCAGACAAACCTCCCTCCCTCTGGTCGGGCACTGCAAGCCACACAGCCACTTGTGTCCCCTGTGTCCCTGGAGGCCGCAGCGCGTTTTGGGTTTTGGCGCGGACGGGCCCCTCTCGGCTTCCATAGTCCATTTGCCCCGGAGCCTGCCAGACCCCTGGCCCCAGGGGCGGGCCCTGCTGAGTCCCCGAGCGCCTCCTGGGTTCCTGCCACCACCCTTGGGCCGGGATGAGGTGCCACCTTGTGCGTAGAAGCCCTGCACACAGGCAAGAAGCCCCCCAGGCCCGCGGGCGCGCCCGACCCTGGAGCCCCATGGCTGGCTGCAGCCACAGGGAACGGGGGTTCTGAGTTGGCAGCCCCCATTCCCGAAGCATCCACGGGCAGTTCCCCGAAGGGCTGACACCGGCTGCGCCTCAGCAGCCAGACAACCTCCCTCCCTCTGGTCGGGCACTGCAAGCCACACAGCCACTTGTGTCCCCTGTGTCCCTGGAGGCCGCAGCGCGTTTTGGGTTTTGGCGCGGACGGGCCCCTCTCGGCTTCCGTAGTCCATTTGCCCCGGAGCCTGCCAGACCCCTGGCCCCAGGGGCGGGCCCTGCTGAGTCCCCGAGCGCCTCCTGGGTTCCTGCCACCACCCTTGGTCCGGGATGAGGTGCCACCTTGTGCGTAGAAGCCCTGCACACAGGCAAGAAGCCCCCCAGGCCCGCGGGCGCGCCCGACCCTGGAGCCCCCTGGCTGGCTGCAGCCACAGGGAACGGGGGTTCTGAGTTGGCAGCCCCCATTCCCGAAGCATCCACGGGCAGTTCCCCGAAGGGCTGACACCGGCTGCGCCTCAGCAGCCAGACAAACTCCCTCCCTCTGGTCGGGCACTGCAAGCCACACAGCCACTTGTGTCCCCTGTGTCCCTGGAGGCCGCAGCGCGTTTTGGGTTTTGGCGCGGACGGGCCCCTCTCGGCTTCCGTAGTCCATTTGCCCCGGAGCCTGCCAGACCCCTGGCCCCAGGGGCGGGGCCCTGCTGAGTCCCCGAGCGCCTCCTGGGTTCCTGCCACCACCCTTGGGCCGGGATGAGGTGCCACCTTGTGCGTAGAAGCCCTGCACACAGGCAAGAAGCCCCCCAGGCCCGCGGGCGCGCCCGACCCTGGAGCCCCCCTGGCTGGCTGCAGCCACAGGGAACGGGGGTTCTGAGTTGGCAGCCCCCATTCCCGAAGCATCCACGGGCAGTTCCCCGAAGGGCTGACACCGGCTGCGCCTCAGCAGCCAGACAACCTCCCTCCCTCTGGTCGGGCACTGCAAGCCACACAGCCACTTGTGTCCCCTGTGTCCCTGGAGGCCGCAGCGCGTTTTGGGTTTTGGGGCGGACGGGCCCCTCTCGGCTTCCGTAGTCCATTTGCCCCGGAGCCTGCCAGACCCCTGGCCCCAGGGGCGGGCCCTGCTGAGTCCCCGAGCGCCTCCTGGGTTCCTGCCACCACCCTTGGGCCGGGATGAGGTGCCACCTTGTGCGTAGAAGCCCTGCACACAGGCAAGAAGCCCCCCAGGCCCGCGGGCGCGCCCGACCCTGGAGCCCCCTGGCTGGCTGCAGCCACAGGGAACGGGGGTTCTGAGTTGGCAGCCCCCATTCCCGAAGCATCCACGGGCAGTTCCCCGAAGGGCTGACACCGGCTGCGCCTCAGCAGCCAGACAACCTCCCTCCCTCTGGTCGGGCACTGCAAGCCACACAGCCACTTGTGTCCCCTGTGTCCCTGGAGGCCGCAGCGCGTTTTGGGTTTTGGCGCGGATGGGCCCCTCTCGGCTTCCGTAGTCCATTTGCCCCCGGAGCCTGCCAGACCCCTGGCCCCAGGGGCGGGCCCTGCTGAGTCCCCGAGCGCCTCCTGGGTTCCTGCCACCACCCTTGGGCCGGGATGTGGTGCCACCTTGTGCGTAGAAGCCCTGCACACAGGCAAGAAGCCCCCCAGGCCCGCGGGCGCGCCCGACCCTGGAGCCCCCTGGCTGGCTGCAGCCACAGGGAACGGGGGTTCTGAGTTGGCAGCCCCCATTCCCGAAGCATCCACGGGCAGTTCCCCGAAGGGCTGACACCGGCTGCGCCTCAGCAGCCAGACAACCTCCCTCCCTCTGGTCGGGCACTGCAAGCCACACAGCCACTTGTGTCCCCTGTGTCCCTGGAGGCCGCAGCGCGTTTTGGGTTTTGGCGCGGACGGGCCCCTCTCGGCTTCCGTAGTCCATTTGCCCCGGAGCCTGCCAGACCCCTGGCCCCAGGGGCGGGCCCTGCTGAGTCCCCGAGCGCCTCCTGGGTTCCTGCCACCACCCTTGGGCCGGGATGAGGTGCCACCTTGTGCGTAGAAGCCCTGCACACAGGCAAGAAGCCCCCCAGGCCCGCGGGCGCGCCCGACCCTGGAGCCCCCTGGCTGGCTGCAGCCACAGGGAACGGGGGTTCTGAGTTGGCAGCCCCCATTCCCGAAACATCCACGGGCAGTTCCCCGAAGGGCTGACACCGGCTGCGCCTCAGCAGCCAGACAACCTCCCTCCCTCTGGTCGGGCACTGCAAGCCACACAGCCACTTGTGTCCCCTGTGTCCCTGGAGGCCGCAGCGCGTTTTGGGTTTTGGCGCGGACGGGCCCCTCTCGGCTTCCGTAGTCCATTTGCCCCCGGAGCCTGCCAGACCCCTGGCCCCAGGGGCGGGCCCTGCTGAGTCCCCGAGCGCCTCCTGGGTTCCTGCCACCACCCTTGGGCCGGGATGAGGTGCCACTTGTGCGTAGAAGCCCTGCACACAGGCAAGAAGCCCCCCAGGCCCGCGGGCGCGCCCGACCCTGGAGCCCCCTGGCTGGCTGCAGCCACAGGGAACGGGGGTTCTGAGTTGGCAGCCCCCATTCCCGAAGCATCCATGGGCAGTTCCCCGAAGGGCTGACACCGGCTGCGCCTCAGCAGCCAGACAACCTCCCTCCCTCTGGTCGGGCACTGCAAGCCACACAGCCACTTGTGTCCCCTGTGTCCCTGGAGGCCGCAGCGCGTTTTGGGTTTTGCGCGGACGGGCCCCTCTCGGCTTCCGTAGTCCATTTGCCCCGGAGCCTGCCAGACCCCTGGCGCCAGGGGCGGGCCCTGCTGAGTCCCCGAGCGCCTCCTGGGTTCCTGCCACCACCCTTGGGCCGGGATGAGGTGCCACCTTGTGCGTAGAAGCCCTGCACACAGGCAAGAAGCCCCCCAGGCCCGCGGGCGCGCCCGACCCTGGAGCCCCCTGGCTGGCTGCAGCCACAGGGAACGGGGGTTCTGAGTTGGCAGCCCCCATTCCCGAAGCATCCACGGGCAGTTCCCCGAAGGGCTGACACCGGCTGCGCCTCAGCAGCCAGACAACCTCCCTCCCTCTGGTCGGGCACTGCAAGCCACACAGCCACTTGTGTCCCCTGTGTCCCTGGAGGCCGCAGCGCGTTTTGGGTTTTGGCGCGGACGGGCCCCTCTCGGCTTCCGTAGTCCATTTGCCCCGGAGCCTGCCAGACCCCTGGCCCCAGGGGCGGGCCCTGCTGAGTCCCCGAGCGCCTCCTGGGTTCCTGCCACCACCCTTGGGCCGGGATGAGGTGCCACCTTGTGCGTAGAAGCCCTGCACACAGGCAAGAAGCCCCCCAGGCCCGCGGGCGCGCCCGACCCTGGAGCCCCATGGCTGGCTGCAGCCACAGGGAACGGGGGTTCTGAGTTGGCAGCCCCCATTCCCGAAGCATCCACGGGCAGTTCCCCGAAGGGCTGACACCGGCTGCGCCTCAGCAGCCAGACAACCTCCCTCCCTCTGGTCGGGCACTGCAAGCCACACAGCCACTTGTGTCCCCTGTGTCCCTGGAGGCCGCAGCGCGTTTTAGGTTTTGGCGCGGACGGGCCCCTCTCGGCTTCCGTAGTCCATTTGCCCCGGAGCCTGCCAGACCCCTGGCGCCAGGGGCGGGCCCTGCTGAGTCCCCGAGCGCCTCCTGGGTTCCTGCCACCACCCTTGGGCCGGGATGAGGTGCCACCTTGTGCGTAGAAGCCCTGCACACAGGCAAGAAGCCCCCCAGGCCCGCGGGCGCGCCCGACCCTGGAGCCCCCTGGCTGGCTGCAGCCACAGGGAACGGGGGTTCTGAGTTGGCAGCCCCCATTCCCGAAGCATCCACGGGCAGTTCCCCGAAGGGCTGACACCGGCTGCGCCTCAGCAGCCAGACAACCTCCCTGCCTCTGGTCGGGCACTGCAAGCCACACAGCCACTTGTGTCCCCTGTGTCCCTGGAGGCCGCAGCGCGTTTTGGGTTTTGGCGCGGACGGGCCCCTCTCGGCTTCCGTAGTCCATTTGCCCCGGAGCCTGCCAGACCCCTGGCCCCAGGGGCGGGCCCTGCTGAGTCCCCGAGCGCCTCCTGGGTTCCTGCCACCACCCTTGGGCCGGGATGAGGTGCCACCTTGTGCGTAGAAGCCCTGCACACAGGCAAGAAGCCCCCCAGGCCCGCGGGCGCGCCCGACCCTGGAGCCCCCTGGCTGGCTGCAGCCACAGGGAACGGGGGTTCTGAGTTGGCAGCCCCCATTCCCCGAAGCATCCACGGGCAGTTCCCCGAAGGGCTGACACCGGCTGCGCCTCAGCAGCCAGACAACCTCCTTCCCTCTGGTCGGGCACTGCAAGCCACACAGCCACTTGTGTCCCCTGTGTCCCTGGAGGCCGCAGCGCGTTTTGGGTTTTGGCGCGGACGGGCCCCTCTCGGCTTCCGTAGTCCATTTGCCCCGGAGCCTGCCAGACCCCTGGCCCCAGGGGCGGGCCCTGCTGAGTCCCCGAGCGCCTCCTGGGTTCCTGCCACCACCCTTGGGCCGGGATGAGGTGCCACCTTGTGCGTAGAAGCCCTGCACACAGGCAAGAAGCCCCCCAGGCCCGCGGGCGCGCCCGACCCTGGAGCCCCCTGGCTGGCTGCAGCCACAGGGAACGGGGGTTCTGAGTTGGCAGCCCCCATTCCCGAAGCATCCACGGGCAGTTCCCCGAAGGGCTGACACCGGCTGCGCCTCAGCAGCCAGACAACCTCCCTCCCTCTGGTCGGGCACTGCAAGCCACACAGCCACTTGTGTCCCCTGTGTCCCTGGAGGCCGCAGCGCGTTTTGGGTTTTGGCGCGGACGGGCCCCTCTCGGCTTCGGACGGGCCCCTCTCGGCTTCCGTAGTCCATTTGCCCCGGAGCCTGCCAGACCCCTGGCCCCAGGGGCGAGCCCTGCTGAGTCCCCGAGCGCCTCCTGCGTTCCTGCCACCACCCTTGGGCCGGGATGAGGTGCCACCTTGTGCGTAGAAGCCCTGCACACAGGCAAGAAGCCCCCCAGGCCCGCGGGCGCGCCCGACCCTGGAGCCCCCTGGCTGGCTGCAGCCACAGGGAACGGGGGTTCTGAGTTGGCAGCCCCCATTCCCGAAGCATCCACGGGCAGTTCCCCGAAGGGCTGACACCGGCTGCGCCTCAGCAGCCAGACAACCTCCCTCCCTCTGGTCGGGCACTGCAAGCCACACAGCCACTTGTGTCCCCTGTGTCCCTGGAGGCCGCAGCGCGTTTTGGGTTTTGGCGCGGACGGGCCCCTCTCGGCTTCCGTAGTCCATTTGCCCCCGGAGCCTGCCAGACCCCTGGCCCCAGGGGCGGGCCCTGCTGAGTCCCCGAGCGCCTCCTGGGTTCCTGCCACCACCCTTGGCCGGGATGAGGTGCCACCTTGTGCGTAGAAGCCCTGCACACAGGCAAGAAGCCCCCAGGCCCGCGGGCGCGCCCGACCCTGGAGCCCCCTGGCTGGCTGCAGCCACAGGGAACGGGGGTTCTGAGTTGGCAGCCCCCATTCCCGAAGCATCCACGGGCAGTTCCCCGAAGGGCTGACACCGGCTGCGCCTCAGCAGCCAGACAACCTCCCTCCCTCTGGTCGGGCACTGCAAGCCACACAGCCACTTGTGTCCCCTGTGTCCCTGGAGGCCGCAGCGCGTTTTGGGTTTTGGCGCGGACGGGCCCCTCTCGGCTTCCGTAGTCCATTTGCCCCGGAGCCTGCCAGACCCCTGGCCCCAGGGGCGGGCCCTGCTGAGTCCCCGAGCGCCTCCTGGGTTCCTGCCACCACCCTTGGGCCGGGATGAGGTGCCACCTTGTGCGTAGAAGCCCTGCACACAGGCAAGAAGCCCCCCAGGCCCGCGGGCGCGCCCGACCCTGGAGCCCCCTGGCTGGCTGCAGCCACAGGGAACGGGGGTTCTGAGTTGGCAGCCCCCATTCCCGAAGCATCCACGGGCAGTTCCCCGAAGGGCTGACACCGGCTGCGCCTCAGCAGCCAGACAACCTCCCTCCCTCTGGTCGGGCACTGCAAGCCACACAGCCACTTGTGTCCCCTGTGTCCCTGGAGGCCGCAGCGCGTTTTGGGTTTTGGCGCGGACGGGCCCCTCTCGGCTTCGGACGGGCCCCTCTCGGCTTCCGTAGTCCATTTGCCCCGGAGCCTGCCAGACCCCTGGCCCCAGGGGCGGGCCCTGCTGAGTCCCCGAGCGCCTCCTGGGTTCCTGCCACCACCCTTGGGCCGGGATGAGGTGCCACCTTGTGCGTAGAAGCCCTGCACACAGGCAAGAAGCCCCCCAGGCCCGCGGGCGCGCCCGACCCTGGAGCCCCCTGGCTGGCTGCAGCCACAGGGAACGGGGGTTCTGAGTTGGCAGCCCCCATTCCCGAAGCATCCACGGGCAGTTCCCCGAAGGGCTGACACCGGCTGCGCCTCAGCAGCCAGACAACCTCCCTCCCTCTGGTCGGGCACTGCAAGCCACACAGCCACTTGTGTCCCCTGTGTCCCTGGAGGCCGCAGCGCGTTTTGGGTTTTGGGGCGGACGGGCCCCTCTCGGCTTCCGTAGTCCATTTGCCCCGGAGCCTGCCAGACCCCTGGCCCCAGGGGCGGGCCCTGCTGAGTCCCCGAGCGCCTCCTGGGTTCCTGCCACCACCCTTGGGCCGGGATGAGGTGCCACCTTGTGCGTAGAAGCCCTGCACACAGGCAAGAAGCCCCCCAGGCCCGCGGGCGCGCCCGACCCTGGAGCCCCCTGGCTGGCTGCAGCCACAGGGAACGGGGGTTCTGAGTTGGCAGCCCCCATTCCCGAAGCATCCACGGGCAGTTCCCCGAAGGGCTGACACCGCTGCGCCTCAGCAGCCAGACAACCTCCCTCCCTCTGGTCGGGCACTGCAAGCCACACAGCCACTTGTGTCCCCTGTGTCCCTGGAGGCCGCAGCGCGTTTTGGGTTTTGGCGCGGACGGGCCCCTCTCGGCTTCCGTAGTCCATTTGCCCCCGGAGCCTGCCAGACCCCTGGCCCCAGGGGCAGGCCCTGCTGAGTCCCCGAGCGCCTCCTGGGTTCCTGCCACCACCCTTGGGCCGGGATGTGGTGCCACCTTGTGCGTAGAAGCCCTGCACACAGGCAAGAAGCCCCCCAGGCCCGCGGGCGCGCCCGACCCTGGAGCCCCCTGGCTGGCTGCAGCCACAGGGAACGGGGGTTCTGAGTTGGCAGCCCCCATTCCCGAAGCATCCACGGGCAGTTCCCCGAAGGGCTGACACCGGCTGCGCCTCAGCAGCCAGACAACCTCCCTCCCTCTGGTCGGGCACTGCAAGCCACACAGCCACTTGTGTCCCCTGTGTCCCTGGAGGCCGCAGCGCGTTTTGGGTTTTGGCGCGGACGGGCCCCTCTCGGCTTCCGTAGTCCATTTGCCCCGGAGCCTGCCAGACCCCTGGCCCCAGGGGCGGGCCCTGCTGAGTCCCCGAGCGCCTCCTGGGTTCCTGCCACCACCCTTGGTCCGGGATGAGGTGCCACCTTGTGCGTAGAAGCCCTGCACACAGGCAAGAAGCCCCCCAGGCCCGCGGGCGCGCCCGACCCTGGAGCCCCCTGGCTGGCTGCAGCCACAGGGAACGGGGGTTCTGAGTTGGCAGCCCCCATTCCCGAAACATCCACGGGCAGTTCCCCGAAGGGCTGACACCGGCTGCGCCTCAGCAGCCAGACAACCTCCCTCCCTCTGGTCGGGCACTGCAAGCCACACAGCCACTTGTGTCCCCTGTGTCCCTGGAGGCCGCAGCGCGTTTTGGGTTTTGGCGCGGACGGGCCCCTCTCGGCTTCCGTAGTCCATTTGCCCCCGGAGCCTGCCAGACCCCTGGCCCCAGGGGCGGGCCATGCTGAGTCCCCGAGCGCCTCCTGGGTTCCTGCCACCACCCTTGGGCCGGGATGAGGTGCCAACTTGTGCGTAGAAGCCCTGCACACAGGCAAGAAGCCCCCCAGGCCCGCGGGCGCGCCCGACCCTGGAGCCCCCTGGCTGGCTGCAGCCACAGGGAACGGGGGTTCTGAGTTGGCAGCCCCCATTCCCGAAGCATCCATGGGCAGTTCCCCGAAGGGCTGACACCGGCTGCGCCTCAGCAGCCAGACAAACTCCCTCCCTCTGGTCGGGCACTGCAAGCCACACAGCCACTTGTGTCCCCTGTGTCCCTGGAGGCCGCAGCGCGTTTTGGGTTTTGGCGCGGACGGGCCCCTCTCGGCTTCCGTAGTCCATTTGCCCCGGAGCCTGCCAGACCCCTGGCGCCAGGGGCGGGCCCTGCTGAGTCCCCGAGCGCCTCCTGGGTTCCTGCCACCACCCTTGGGCCGGGATGAGGTGCCACCTTGTGCGTAGAAGCCCTGCACACAGGCAAGAAGCCCCCCAGGCCCGCGGGCGCGCCCGACCCTGGAGCCCCCTGGCTGGCTGCAGCCACAGGGAACGGGGGTTCTGAGTTGGCAGCCCCCATTCCCGAAGCATCCACGGGCAGTTCCCCGAAGGGCTGACACCGGCTGCGCCTCAGCAGCCAGACAACCTCCCTCCCTCTGGTCGGGCACTGCAAGCCACACAGCCACTTGTGTCCCCTGTGTCCCTGGAGGCCGCAGCGCGTTTTGGGTTTTGGCGCGGACGGGCCCCTCTCGGCTTCCGTAGTCCATTTGCCCCGGAGCCTGCCAGACCCCTGGCCCCAGGGGGCGGGCCCTGCTGAGTCCCCGAGCGCCTCCTGGGTTCCTGCCACCACCCTTGGGCCGGGATGAGGTGCCACCTTGTGCGTAGAAGCCCTGCACACAGGCAAGAAGCCCCCCAGGCCCGCGGGCGCGCCCGACCCTGGAGCCCCATGGCTGGCTGCAGCCACAGGGAACGGGGGTTCTGAGTTGGCAGCCCCCATTCCCGAAGCATCCACGGGCAGTTCCCCGAAGGGCTGACACCGGCTGCGCCTCAGCAGCCAGACAACCTCCCTCCCTCTGGTCGGGCACTGCAAGCCACACAGCCACTTGTGTCCCCTGTGTCCCTGGAGGCCGCAGCGCGTTTTGGGTTTTGGCGCGGACGGGCCCCTCTCGGCTTCCGTAGTCCATTTGCCCCGGAGCCTGCCAGACCCCTGGCCCCAGGGGCGGGCCCTGCTGAGTCCCCGAGCGCCTCCTGGGTTCCTGCCACCACCCTTGGTCCGGGATGAGGTGCCACCTTGTGCGTAGAAGCCCTGCACACAGGCAAGAAGCCCCCCAGGCCCGCGGGCGCGCCCGACCCTGGAGCCCCCTGGCTGGCTGCAGCCACAGGGAACGGGGGTTCTGAGTTGGCAGCCCCCATTCCCGAAGCATCCACGGGCAGTTCCCCGAAGGGCTGACACCGGCTGCGCCTCAGCAGCCAGACAAACTCCCTCCCTCTGGTCGGGCACTGCAAGCCACACAGCCACTTGTGTCCCCTGTGTCCCTGGAGGCCGCAGCGCGTTTTGGGTTTTGGCGCGGACGGGCCCCTCTCGGCTTCGGACGGGCCCCTCTCGGCTTCCGTAGTCCATTTGCCCCGGAGCCTGCCAGACCCCTGGCCCCAGGGGCGGGCCCTGCTGAGTCCCCGAGCGCCTCCTGGGTTCCTGCCACCACCCTTGGGCCGGGATGAGGTGCCACCTTGTGCGTAGAAGCCCTGCACACAGGCAAGAAGCCCCCCAGGCCCGCGGGCGCGCCCGACCCTGGAGCCCCCTGGCTGGCTGCAGCCACAGGGAACGGGGGTTCTGAGTTGGCAGCCCCCATTCCCGAAGCATCCACGGGCAGTTCCCCGAAGGGCTGACACCGGCTGCGCCTCAGCAGCCAGACAACCTCCCTCCCTCTGGTCGGGCACTGCAAGCCACACAGCCACTTGTGTCCCCTGTGTCCCTGGAGGCCGCAGCGCGTTTTGGGTTTTGGGGCGGACGGGCCCCTCTCGGCTTCCGTAGTCCATTTGCCCCGGAGCCTGCCAGACCCCTGGCCCCAGGGGCGGGCCCTGCTGAGTCCCCGAGCGCCTCCTGGGTTCCTGCCACCACCCTTGGGCCGGGATGAGGTGCCACCTTGTGCGTAGAAGCCCTGCACACAGGCAAGAAGCCCCCCAGGCCCGCGGGCGCGCCCGACCCTGGAGCCCCCTGGCTGGCTGCAGCCACAGGGAACGGGGGTTCTGAGTTGGCAGCCCCCATTCCCGAAGCATCCACGGGCAGTTCCCCGAAGGGCTGACACCGGCTGCGCCTCAGCAGCCAGACAACCTCCCTCCCTCTGGTCGGGCACTGCAAGCCACACAGCCACTTGTGTCCCCTGTGTCCCTGGAGGCCGCAGCGCGTTTTGGGTTTTGGCGCGGACGGGCCCCTCTCGGCTTCCGTAGTCCATTTGCCCCCGGAGCCTGCCAGACCCCTGGCCCCAGGGGCAGGCCCTGCTGAGTCCCCGAGCGCCTCCTGGGTTCCTGCCACCACCCTTGGGCCGGGATGTGGTGCCACCTTGTGCGTGGAAGCCCTGCACACAGGCAAGAAGCCCCCCAGGCCCGCGGGCGCGCCCGACCCTGGAGCCCCCTGGCTGGCTGCAGCCACAGGGAACGGGGGTTCTGAGTTGGCAGCCCCCCATTCCCGAAGCATCCACGGGCAGTTCCCCGAAGGGCTGACACCGGCTGCGCCTCAGCAGCCAGACAACCTCCCTCCCTCTGGTCGGGCACTGCAAGCCACACAGCCACTTGTGTCCCCTGTGTCCCTGGAGGCCGCAGCGCGTTTTGGGTTTTGGCGCGGACGGGCCCCTCTCGGCTTCCGTAGTCCATTTGCCCCGGAGCCTGCCAGACCCCTGGCCCCAGGGGCGGGCCCTGCTGAGTCCCCGAGCGCCTCCTGGGTTCCTGCCACCACCCTTGGGCCGGATGAGGTGCCACCTTGTGCGTAGAAGCCCTGCACACAGGCAAGAAGCCCCCCAGGCCCGCGGGCGCGCCCGACCCTGGAGCCCCCTGGCTGGCTGCAGCCACAGGGAACGGGGGTTCTGAGTTGGCAGCCCCCATTCCCGAAACATCCACGGGCAGTTCCCCGAAGGGCTGACACCGGCTGCGCCTCAGCAGCCAGACAACCTCCCTCCCTCTGGTCGGGCACTGCAAGCCACACAGCCACTTGTGTCCCCTGTGTCCCTGGAGGCCGCAGCGCGTTTTGGGTTTTGGCGCGGACGGGCCCCTCTCGGCTTCCGTAGTCCATTTGCCCCCGGAGCCTGCCAGACCCCTGGCCCCAGGGGCGGGCCCTGCTGAGTCCCCGAGCGCCTCCTGGGTTCCTGCCACCACCCTTGGGCCGGGATGAGGTGCCAACTTGTGCGTAGAAGCCCTGCACACAGGCAAGAAGCCCCCAGGCCCGCGGGCGCGCCCGACCCTGGAGCCCCCTGGCTGGCTGCAGCCACAGGGAACGGGGGTTCTGAGTTGGCAGCCCCCATTCCCGAAGCATCCATGGGCAGTTCCCCGAAGGGCTGACACCGGCTGCGCCTCAGCAGCCAGACAAACTCCCTCCCTCTGGTCGGGCACTGCAAGCCACACAGCCACTTGTGTCCCCTGTGTCCCTGGAGGCCGCAGCGCGTTTTGGGTTTTGGCGCGGACGGGCCCCTCTCGGCTTCCGTAGTCCATTTGCCCCGGAGCCTGCCAGACCCCTGGCGCCAGGGGCGGGCCCTGCTGAGTCCCCGAGCGCCTCCTGGGTTCCTGCCACCACCCTTGGGCCGGGATGAGGTGCCACCTTGTGCGTAGAAGCCCTGCACACAGGCAAGAAGCCCCCCAGGCCCGCGGGCGCGCCCGACCCTGGAGCCCCCTGGCTGGCTGCAGCCACAGGGAACGGGGGTTCTGAGTTGGCAGCCCCCATTCCCGAAGCATCCACGGGCAGTTCCCCGAAGGGCTGACACCGGCTGCGCCTCAGCAGCCAGACAACCTCCCTCCCTCTGGTCGGGCACTGCAAGCCACACAGCCACTTGTGTCCCCTGTGTCCCTGGAGGCCGCAGCGCGTTTTGGGTTTTGGCGCGGACGGGCCCCTCTCGGCTTCCGTAGTCCATTTGCCCCGGAGCCTGCCAGACCCCTGGCCCCAGGGGCGGGCCCTGCTGAGTCCCCGAGCGCCTCCTGGGTTCCTGCCACCACCCTTGGGCCGGGATGAGGTGCCACCTTGTGCGTAGAAGCCCTGCACACAGGCAAGAAGCCCCCCAGGCCCGCGGGCGCGCCCGACCCTGGAGCCCCATGGCTGGCTGCAGCCACAGGGAACGGGGGTTCTGAGTTGGCAGCCCCCATTCCCGAAGCATCCACGGGCAGTTCCCCGAAGGGCTGACACCGGCTGCGCCTCAGCAGCCAGACAACCTCCCTCCCTCTGGTCGGGCACTGCAAGCCACACAGCCACTTGTGTCCCCTGTGTCCCTGGAGGCCGCAGCGCGTTTTAGGTTTTGGCGCGGACGGGCCCCTCTCGGCTTCCGTAGTCCATTTGCCCCGGAGCCTGCCAGACCCCTGGCGCCAGGGGCGGGCCCTGCTGAGTCCCCGAGCGCCTCCTGGGTTCCTGCCACCACCCTTGGGCCGGGATGAGGTGCCACCTTGTGCGTAGAAGCCCTGCACACAGGCAAGAAGCCCCCCAGGCCCGCGGGCGCGCCCGACCCTGGAGCCCCCTGGCTGGCTGCAGCCACAGGGAACGGGGGTTCTGAGTTGGCAGCCCCCATTCCCGAAGCATCCACGGGCAGTTCCCCGAAGGGCTGACACCGGCTGCGCCTCAGCAGCCAGACAACCTCCCTCCCTCTGGTCGGGCACTGCAAGCCACACAGCCACTTGTGTCCCCTGTGTCCCTGGAGGCCGCAGCGCGTTTTGGGTTTTGGCGCGGACGGGCCCCTCTCGGCTTCGGAGGGCCCCTCTCGGCTTCCGTAGTCCATTTGCCCCGGAGCCTGCCAGACCCCTGGCCCCAGGGGCGGGCCCTGCTGAGTCCCCGAGCGCCTCCTGGGTTCCTGCCACCACCCTTGGGCCGGGATGAGGTGCCACCTTGTGCGTAGAAGCCCTGCACACAGGCAAGAAGCCCCCCAGGCCCGCGGGCGCGCCCGACCCTGGAGCCCCCTGGCTGGCTGCAGCCACAGGGAACGGGGGTTCTGAGTTGGCAGCCCCCATTCCCGAAGCATCCACGGGCAGTTCCCCGAAGGGCTGACACCGGCTGCGCCTCAGCAGCCAGACAACCTCCCTCCCTCTGGTCGGGCACTGCAAGCCACACAGCCACTTGTGTCCCCTGTGTCCCTGGAGGCCGCAGCGCGTTTTGGGTTTTGGCGCGGACGGGCCCCTCTCGGCTTCGACGGGCCCCTCTCGGCTTCCGTAGTCCATTTGCCCCGGAGCCTGCCAGACCCCTGGCCCCAGGGGCGAGCCCTGCAGAGTCCCCGAGCGCCTCCTGCGTTCCTGCCACCACCCTTGGGCCGGGATGAGGTGCCACCTTGTGCGTAGAAGCCCTGCACACAGGCAAGAAGCCCCCCAGGCCCGCGGGCGCGCCCGACCCTGGAGCCCCCTGGCTGGCTGCAGCCACAGGGAACGGGGGTTCTGAGTTGGCAGCCCCCATTCCCGAAGCATCCACGGGCAGTTCCCCCGAAGGGCTGACACCGGCTGCGCCTCAGCAGCCAGACAACCTCCCTCCCTCTGGTCGGGCACTGCAAGCCACACAGCCACTTGTGTCCCCTGTGTCCCTGGAGGCCGCAGCGCGTTTTGGGTTTTGGCGCGGATGGGCCCCTCTCGGCTTCCGTAGTCCATTTGCCCCCGGAGCCTGCCAGACCCTGGCCACAGGGGCGGGCCCTGCTGAGTCCCCGAGCGCCTCCTGGGTTCCTGCCACCACCCTTGGGCCGGGATGTGGTGCCACCTTGTGCGTAGAAGCCCTGCACACAGGCAAGAAGCCCCCCAGGCCCGCGGGCGCGCCCGACCCTGGAGCCCCCTGGCTGGCTGCAGCCACAGGGAACGGGGGTTCTGAGTTGGCAGCCCCCATTCCCGAAGCATCCACGGGCAGTTCCCCGAAGGGCTGACACCGGCTGCGCCTCAGCAGCCAGACAACCTCCCTCCCTCTGGTCGGGCACTGCAAGCCACACAGCCACTTGTGTCCCCTGTGTCCCTGGAGGCCGCAGCGCGTTTTGGGTTTTGGCGCGGACGGGCCCCTCTCGGCTTCCGTAGTCTATTTGCCCCGGAGCCTGCCAGACCCCTGGCCCCAGGGGCGGGCCCTGCTGAGTCCCCGAGCGCCTCCTGGGTTCCTGCCACCACCCTTGGGCCGGGATGAGGTGCCACCTTGTGCGTAGAAGCCCTGCACACAGGCAAGAAGCCCCCCAGGCCCGCGGGCGCGCCCGACCCTGGAGCCCCCTGGCTGGCTGCAGCCACAGGGAACGGGGGTTCTGAGTTGGCAGCCCCCATTCCCGAAGCATCCACGGGCAGTTCCCCGAAGGGCTGACACCGGCTGCGCCTCAGCAGCCAGACAACCTCCCTCCCTCTGCTCGGGCACTGCAAGCCACACAGCCACTTGTGTCCCCTGTGTCCCTGGAGGCCGCAGCGCGTTTTGGGTTTTGGCGCGGACGGGCCCCTCTCGGCTTCCGTAGTCCATTTGCCCCGGAGCCTGCCAGACCCCTGGCCCCAGGGGCGGGCCCTGCTGAGTCCCCGAGCGCCTCCTGGGTTCCTGCCACCACCCTTGGGCCGGGATGAGGTGCCACCTTGTGCGTAGAAGCCCTGCACACAGGCAAGAAGCCCCCCCAGGCCCGCGGGCGCGCCCGACCCTGGAGCCCCCTGGCTGGCTGCAGCCACAGGGAACGGGGGTTCTGAGTTGGCAGCCCCCATTCCCGAAGCATCCACGGGCAGTTCCCCGAAGGGCTGACACCGGCTGCGCCTCAGCAGCCAGACAACCTCCCTCCCTCTGGTCGGGCACTGCAAGCCACACAGCCACTTGTGTCCCCTGTGTCCCTGGAGGCCGCAGCGCGTTTTGGGTTTTGGCGCGGACGGGCCCCTCTCGGCTTCCGTAGTCCATTTGCCCCGGAGCCTGCCAGACCCCTGGCCCCAGGGGCGGGCCCTGCTGAGTCCCCGAGCGCCTCCTGGGTTCCTGCCACCACCCTTGGGCCGGGATGAGGTGCCACCTTGTGCGTAGAAGCCCTGCACACAGGCAAGAAGCCCCCAGGCCCGCGGGCGCGCCCGACCCTGGAGCCCCCTGGCTGGCTGCAGCCACAGGGAACGGGGGTTCTGAGTTGGCAGCCCCCATTCCCGAAACATCCACGGGCAGTTCCCCGAAGGGCTGACACCGGCTGCGCCTCAGCAGCCAGACAACCTCCCTCCCTCTGGTCGGGCACTGCAAGCCACACAGCCACTTGTGTCCCCTGTGTCCCTGGAGGCCGCAGCGCGTTTTGGGTTTTGGCGCGGACGGGCCCCTCTCGGCTTCCGTAGTCCATTTGCCCCCGGAGCCTGCCAGACCCCCTGGCCCCAGGGGCGGGCCCTGCTGAGTCCCCGAGCGCCTCCTGGGTTCCTGCCACCACCCTTGGGCCGGGATGAGGTGCCACTTGTGCGTAGAAGCCCTGCACACAGGCAAGAAGCCCCCAGGCCCGCGGGCGCGCCCGACCCTGGAGCCCCCTGGCTGGCTGCAGCCACAGGGAACGGGGGTTCTGAGTTGGCAGCCCCCATTCCCGAAGCATCCACGGGCAGTTCCCCGAAGGGCTGACACCGGCTGCGCCTCAGCAGCCAGACAACCTCCCTCCCTCTTGTCGGGCACTGCAAGCCACACAGCCACTTGTGTCCCCTGTGTCCCTGGAGGCCGCAGCGCGTTTTGGGTTTTGGCGCGGACGGGCCCCTCTCGGCTTCCGTAGTCCATTTGCCCCGGAGCCTGCCAGACCCCTGGCGCCAGGGGCGGGCCCTGCTGAGTCCCCGAGCGCCTCCTGGGTTCCTGCCACCACCCTTGGGCCGGGATGAGGTGCCACCTTGTGCGTAGAAGCCCTGCACACAGGCAAGAAGCCCCCAGGCCCGCGGGCGCGCCCGACCCTGGAGCCCCCTGGCTGGCTGCAGCCACAGGGAACGGGGGTTCTGAGTTGGCAGCCCCCATTCCCGAAGCATCCACGGGCAGTTCCCCGAAGGGCTGACACCGGCTGCGCCTCAGCAGCCAGACAACCTCCCTCCCTCTGCTCGGGCACTGCAAGCCACACAGCCACTTGTGTCCCCTGTGTCCCTGGAGGCCGCAGCGCGTTTTGGGTTTTGGCGCGGACGGGCCCCTCTCGGCTTCCGTAGTCCATTTGCCCCGGAGCCTGCCAGACCCCTGGCCCCCAGGGGCGGGCCCTGCTGAGTCCCCGAGCGCCTCCTGGGTTCCTGCCACCACCCTTGGGCCGGGATGAGGTGCCACCTTGTGCGTAGAAGCCCTGCACACAGGCAAGAAGCCCCCCAGGCCCGCGGGCGCGCCCGACCCTGGAGCCCCCTGGCTGGCTGCAGCCACAGGGAACGGGGGTTCTGAGTTGGCAGCCCCCATTCCCGAAGCATCCACGGGCAGTTCCCCGAAGGGCTGACACCGGCTGCGCCTCAGCAGCCAGACAACCTCCCTCCCTCTGGTCGGGCACTGCAAGCCACACAGCCACTTGTGTCCCCTGTGTCCCTGGGGCCGCAGCGCGTTTTGGGTTTTGGCGCGGACGGGCCCCTCTCGGCTTCCGTAGTCCATTTGCCCCGGAGCCTGCCAGACCCCTGGCCCCAGGGGCGGGCCCTGCTGAGTCCCCGAGCGCCTCCTGGGTTCCTGCCACCACCCTTGGGCCGGGATGAGGTGCCACCTTGTGCGTAGAAGCCCTGCACACAGGCAAGAAGCCCCCCAGGCCCGCGGGCGCGCCCGACCCTGGAGCCCCCTGGCTGGCTGCAGCCACAGGGAACGGGGGTTCTGAGTTGGCAGCCCCCATTCCCGAAGCATCCACGGGCAGTTCCCCGAAGGGCTGACACCGGCTGCGCCTCAGCAGCCAGACAACCTCCCTCCCTCTGGTCGGGCACTGCAAGCCACACAGCCACTTGTGTCCCCTGTGTCCCTGGAGGCCGCAGCGCGTTTTGGGTTTTGGCGCGGACGGGCCCCTCTCGGCTTCCGTAGTCCATTTGCCCCGGAGCCTGCCAGACCCCTGGCCCCAGGGGCGGGCCCTGCTGAGTCCCCGAGCGCCTCCTGGGTTCCTGCCACCACCCTTGGGCCGGGATGAGGTGCCACCTTGTGCGTAGAAGCCCTGCACACAGGCAAGAAGCCCCCCAGGCCCGCGGGCGCGCCCGACCCTGGAGCCCCCTGGCTGGCTGCAGCCACAGGGAACGGGGGTTCTGAGTTGGCAGCCCCCATTCCCGAAGCATCCACGGGCAGTTCCCCGAAGGGCTGACACCGGCTGCGCCTCAGCAGCCAGACAACCTCCCTCCCTCTGGTCGGGCACTGCAAGCCACACAGCCACTTGTGTCCCCTGTGTCCCTGGAGGCCGCAGCGCGTTTTGGGTTTTGGCGCGGACGGGCCCCTCTCGGCTTCCGTAGTCCATTTGCCCCGGAGCCTGCCAGACCCCTGGCCCCAGGGGCGGGCCCTGCTGAGTCCCCGAGCGCCTCCTGGGTTCCTGCCACCACCCTTGGGCCGGGATGAGGTGCCACCTTGTGCGTAGAAGCCCTGCACACAGGCAAGAAGCCCCCCAGGCCCGCGGGCGCGCCCGACCCTGGAGCCCCCTGGCTGGCTGCAGCCACAGGGAACGGGGGTTCTGAGTTGGCAGCCCCCATTCCCGAAACATCCACGGGCAGTTCCCCGAAGGGCTGACACCGGCTGCGCCTCAGCAGCCAGACAACCTCCCTCCCTCTGGTCGGGCACTGCAAGCCACACAGCCACTTGTGTCCCCTGTGTCCCTGGAGGCCGCAGCGCGTTTTGGGTTTTGGCGCGGACGGGCCCCTCTCGGCTTCCGTAGTCCATTTGCCCCCGGAGCCTGCCAGACCCCTGGCCCCAGGGGCGGGCCCTGCTGAGTCCCCGAGCGCCTCCTGGGTTCCTGCCACCACCCTTGGGCCGGGATGAGGTGCCAACTTGTGCGTAGAAGCCCTGCACACAGGCAAGAAGCCCCCCAGGCCCGCGGGCGCGCCCGACCCTGGAGCCCCCTGGCTGGCTGCAGCCACAGGGAACGGGGGTTCTGAGTTGGCAGCCCCCATTCCCGAAGCATCCACGGGCAGTTCCCCGAAGGGCTGACACCGCTGCGCCTCAGCAGCCAGACAACCTCCCTCCCTCTGGTCGGGCACTGCAAGCCACACAGCCACTTGTGTCCCCTGTGTCCCTGGAGGCCGCAGCGCGTTTTGGGTTTTGGCGCGGACGGGCCCCTCTCGGCTTCCGTAGTCCATTTGCCCCGGAGCCTGCCAGACCCCTGGCCCCAGGGGCGGGCCCTGCTGAGTCCCCGAGCGCCTCCTGGGTTCCTGCCACCACCCTTGGGCCGGGATGAGGTGCCACCTTGTGCGTAGAAGCCCTGCACACAGGCAAGAAGCCCCCCAGGCCCGCGGGCGCGCCCGACCCTGGAGCCCCCTGGCTGGCTGCAGCCACAGGGAACGGGGGTTCTGAGTTGGCAGCCCCCATTCCCGAAGCATCCACGGGCAGTTCCCCGAAGGGCTGACACCGGCTGCGCCTCAGCAGCCAGACAACCTCCCTCCCTCTGGTCGGGCACTGCAAGCCACACAGCCACTTGTGTCCCCTGTGTCCCTGGAGGCCGCAGCGCGTTTTGGGTTTTGGCGCGGACGGGCCCCTCTCGGCTTCCGTAGTCCATTTGCCCCCGGAGCCTGCCAGACCCCTGGCCCCAGGGGCGGGCCCTGCTGAGTCCCCGAGCGCCTCCTGGGTTCCTGCCACCACCCTTGGGCCGGGATGTGGTGCCACCTTGTGCGTAGAAGCCCTGCACACAGGCAAGAAGCCCCCCAGGCCCGCGGGCGCGCCCGACCCTGGAGCCCCCTGGCTGGCTGCAGCCACAGGGAACGGGGGTTCTGAGTTGGCAGCCCCCATTCCCGAAGCATCCACGGGCAGTTCCCCGAAGGGCTGACACCAGCTGCGCCTCAGCAGCCAGACAACCTCCCTCCCTCTGGTCAGGCACTGCAAGCCACACAGCCACTTGTGTCCCCTGTGTCCCTGGAGGCCGCAGCGCGTTTTGGGTTTTGGCGCGGACGGGCCCCTCTCGGCTTCCGTAGTCCATTTGCCCCGGAGCCTGCCAGACCCCTGGCCCCAGGGGCGGGCCCTGCTGAGTCCCCGAGCGCCTCCTGGGTTCCTGCCACCACCCTTGGGCCGGGATGAGGTGCCACCTTGTGCGTAGAAGCCCTGCACACAGGCAAGAAGCCCCCCAGGCCCGCGGGCGCGCCCGACCCTGGAGCCCCCTGGCTGGCTGCAGCCACAGGGAACGGGGGTTCTGAGTTGGCAGCCCCCATTCCCGAAGCATCCACGGGCAGTTCCCCGAAGGGCTGACACCGGCTGCGCCTCAGCAGCCAGACAACCTCCCTCCCTCTGGTCGGGCACTGCAAGCCACACAGCCACTTGTGTCCCCTGTGTCCCTGGAGGCCGCAGCGCGTTTTGGGTTTTGGCGCGGACGGGCCCCTCTCGGCTTCCGTAGTCCATTTGCCCCCAGAGCCTGCCAGACCCCTGGCGCCAGGGGCGGGCCCTGCTGAGTCCCCGAGCGCCTCCTGGGTTCCTGCCACCACCCTTGGGCCGGGATGAGGTGCCACCTTGTGCGTAGAAGCCCTGCACACAGGCAAGAAGCCCCCCAGGCCCGCGGGCGCGCCCGACCCTGGAGCCCCCTGGCTGGCTGCAGCCACAGGGAACGGGGGTTCTGAGTTGGCAGCCCCCATTCCCGAAGCATCCACGGGCAGTTCCCCGAAGGGCTGACACCGGCTGTGCCTCAGCAGCCAGACAACCTCCCTCCCTCTGGTCGGGCACTGCAAGCCACACAGCCACTTGTGTCCCCTGTGTCCCTGGAGGCCGCAGCGCGTTTTGGGTTTTGGCGCGGACGGGCCCCTCTCGGCTTCCGTAGTCCATTTGCCCCGGAGCCTGCCAGACCCCTGGCCCCAGGGGCGGGCCCTGCTGAGTCCCCGAGCGCCTCCTGGGTTCCTGCCACCACCCTTGGGCCGGGATGAGGTGCCACCTTGTGCGTAGAAGCCCTGCACACAGGCAAGAAGCCCCCCAGGCCCGCGGGCGCGCCCGACCCTGGAGCCCCCTGGCTGGCTGCAGCCACAGGGAACGGGGGTTCTGAGTTGGCAGCCCCCATTCCCGAAGCATCCACGGGCAGTTCCCCGAAGGGCTGACACCGGCTGCGCCTCAGCAGCCAGACAACCTCCCTCCCTCTGGTCGGGCACTGCAAGCCACACAGCCACTTGTGTCCCCTGTGTCCCTGGAGGCCGCAGCGCGTTTTGGGTTTTGGCGCGGACGGGCCCCTCTCGGCTTCCGTAGTCCATTTGCCCCGGAGCCTGCCAGACCCCTGGCCCCAGGGGCGGGCCCTGCTGAGTCCCCAAGCGCCTCCTGGGTTCCTGCCACCACCCTTGGGCCGGGATGAGGTGCCAACTTGTGCGTAGCAGCCCTGCACACCGGCAAGAAGCCCCCCAGGCCCGCGGGCGCGCCCGACCCTGGAGCCCCCTGGCTGGCTGCAGCCACAGGGAACGGGGGTTCTGAGTTGGCAGCCCCCATTCCCGAAGCATCCATGGGCAGTTCCCCGAAGGGCTGACACCGGCTGCGCCTCAGCAGCCAGACAACCTCCCTCCCTCTGGTCGGGCACTGCAAGCCACACAGCCACTTGTGTCCCCTGTGTCCCTGGAGGCCGCAGCGCGTTTTGGGTTTTGGCGCGGACGGGCCCCTCTCGGCTTCCGTAGTCCATTTGCCCCGGAGCCTGCCAGACCCCTGGCCCCAGGGGCGGGCCCTGCTGAGTCCCCGAGCGCCTCCTGGGTTCCTGCCACCACCCTTGGACCGGGATGAGGTGCCACCTTGTGCGTAGAAGCCCTGCACACAGGCAAGAAGCCCCCCAGGCCCGCGGGCGCGCCCGACCCTGGAGCCCCCTGGCTGGCTGCAGCCACAGGGAACGGGGGTTCTGAGTTGGCAGCCCCCATTCCCGAAGCATCCACGGGCAGTTCCCCGAAGGGCTGACACCGGCTGCGCCTCAGCAGCCAGACAACCTCCCTCCCTCTGGTCGGGCACTGCAAGCCACACAGCCACTTGTGTCCCCTGTGTCCCTGGAGGCCGCAGCGCGTTTTGGGTTTTGGCGCGGACGGGCCCCTCTCGGCTTCGGACGGGCCCCTCTCGGCTTCCGTAGTCCATTTGCCCCGGAGCCTGCCAGACCCCTGGCCCCAGGGGCGAGCCCTGCTGAGTCCCCGAGCGCCTCCTGGGTTCCTGCCACCACCCTTGGGCCGGGATGAGGTGCCACCTTGTGCGTAGAAGCCCTGCACACAGGCAAGAAGCCCCCCAGGCCCGCGGGCGCGCCCGACCCTGGAGCCCCCTGGCTGGCTGCAGCCACAGGGAACGGGGGTTCTGAGTTGGCAGCCCCCATTCCCGAAGCATCCACGGGCAGTTCCCCGAAGGGCTGACACCGGCTGCGCCTCAGCAGCCAGACAACCTCCCTCCCTCTGGTCGGGCACTGCAAGCCACACAGCCACTTGTGTCCCCTGTGTCCCTGGAGGCCGCAGCGCGTTTTGGGTTTTGGCGCGGACGGGCCCCTCTCGGCTTCCGTAGTCCATTTGCCCCCGGAGCCTGCCAGACCCCTGGCCCCAGGGGCGGGCCCTGCTGAGTCCCCGAGCGCCTCCTGGGTTCCTGCCACCACCCTTGGGCCGGGATGTGGTGCCACCTTGTGCGTAGAAGCCCTGCACACAGGCAAGAAGCCCCCCAGGCCCGCGGGCGCGCCCGACCCTGGAGCCCCCTGGCTGGCTGCAGCCACAGGGAACGGGGGTTCTGAGTTGGCAGCCCCCATTCCCGAAGCATCCACGGGCAGTTCCCCGAAGGGCTGACACCGGCTGCGCCTCAGCAGCCAGACAACCTCCCTCCCTCTGGTCGGGCACTGCAAGCCACACAGCCACTTGTGTCCCCTGTGTCCCTGGAGGCCGCAGCGCGTTTTGGGTTTTGGCGCGGACGGGCCCCTCTCGGCTTCCGTAGTCTATTTGCCCCGGAGCCTGCCAGACCCCTGGCCCCAGGGGCGGGCCCTGCTGAGTCCCCGAGCGCCTCCTGGGTTCCTGCCACCACCCTTGGGCCGGGATGAGGTGCCACCTTGTGCGTAGAAGCCCTGCACACAGGCAAGAAGCCCCCCAGGCCCGCGGGCGCGCCCGACCCTGGAGCCCCCTGGCTGGCTGCAGCCACAGGGAACGGGGGTTCTGAGTTGGCAGCCCCCATTCCCGAAGCATCCACGGGCAGTTCCCCGAAGGGCTGACACCGGCTGCGCCTCAGCAGCCAGACAACCTCCCTCCCTCTGGTCGGGCACTGCAAGCCACACAGCCACTTGTGTCCCCTGTGTCCCTGGAGGCCGCAGCGCGTTTTGGGTTTTGGCGCGGACGGGCCCCTCTCGGCTTCCGTAGTCCATTTGCCCCGGAGCCTGCCAGACCCCTGGCCCCAGGGGCGGGCCCTGCTGAGTCCCCGAGCGCCTCCTGGGTTCCTGCCACCACCCTTGGGCCGGGATGAGGTGCCAGCTTGTGCGTAGAAGCCCTGCACACAGGCAAGAAGCCCCCCAGGCCCGCGGGCGCGCCCGACCCTGGAGCCCCCTGGCTGGCTGCAGCCACAGGGAACGGGGGTTCTGAGTTGGCAGCCCCCATTCCCGAAGCATCCACGGGCAGTTCCCCGAAGGGCTGACACCGGCTGCGCCTCAGCAGCCAGACAACCTCCCTCCCTCTGGTCGGGCACTGCAAGCCACACAGCCACTTGTGTCCCCTGTGTCCCTGGAGGCCGCAGCGCGTTTTGGGTTTTGGCGCGGACGGGCCCCTCTCGGCTTCCGTAGTCCATTTGCCCCCGGAGCCTGCCAGACCCCTGGCCCCAGGGGCGGGCCCTGCTGAGTCCCCGAGCGCCTCCTGGGTTCCTGCCACCACCCTTGGGCCGGGATGAGGTGCCACCTTGTGCGTAGAAGCCCTGCACACAGGCAAGAAGCCCCCCAGGCCCGTGGGCGCGCCCGACCCTGGAGCCCCCTGGCTGGCTGCAGCCACAGGGAACGGGGGTTCTGAGTTGGCAGCCCCCATTCCCGAAGCATCCACGGGCAGTTCCCCGAAGGGCTGACACCGGCTGCGCCTCAGCAGCCAGACAACCTCCCTCCCTCTGGTCGGGCACTGCAAGCCACACAGCCACTTGTGTCCCCTGTGTCCATGGAGGCCGCAGCGCGTTTTGGGTTTTGGCGCGGACGGGCCCCTCTCGGCTTCCGTAGTCCATTTGCCCCCGGAGCCTGCCAGACCCCTGGCCCCAGGGGCGGGCCCTGCTGAGTCCCCGAGCGCCTCCTGGGTTCCTGCCACCACCCTTGGGCCGGGATGTGGTGCCACCTTGTGCGTAGAAGCCCTGCACACAGGCAAGAAGCCCCCCAGGCCCGCGGGCGCGCCCGACCCTGGAGCCCCCTGGCTGGCTGCAGCCACAGGGAACGGGGGTTCTGAGTTGGCAGCCCCCATTCCCGAAGCATCCACGGGCAGTTCCCCGAAGGGCTGACACCAGCTGCGCCTCAGCAGCCAGACAACCTCCCTCCCTCTGGTCAGGTACTGCAAGCCACACAGCCACTTGTGTCCCCTGTGTCCCTGGAGGCCGCAGCGCGTTTTGGGTTTTGGCGCGGACGGGCCCCTCTCGGCTTCCGTAGTCCATTTGCCCCGGAGCCTGCCAGACCCCTGGCCCCAGGGGCGGGCCCTGCTGAGTCCCCGAGCGCCTCCTGGGTTCCTGCCACCACCCTTGGGCCGGGATGAGGTGCCACCTTGTGCGTAGAAGCCCTGCACACAGGCAAGAAGCCCCCCAGGCCCGCGGGCGCGCCCGACCCTGGAGCCCCCTGGCTGGCTGCAGCCACAGGGAACGGGGGTTCTGAGTTGGCAGCCCCCATTCCCGAAGCATCCACGGGCAGTTCCCCGAAGGGCTGACACCGGCTGCGCCTCAGCAGCCAGACAACCTCCCTCCCTCTGGTCGGGCACTGCAAGCCACACAGCCACTTGTGTCCCCTGTGTCCCTGGAGGCCGCAGCGCGTTTTGGGTTTTGGCGCGGACGGGCCCCTCTCGGCTTCCGTAGTCCATTTGCCCCCAGAGCCTGCCAGACCCCTGGCGCCAGGGGCGGGCCCTGCTGAGTCCCCGAGCGCCTCCTGGGTTCCTGCCACCACCCTTGGGCCGGGATGAGGTGCCACCTTGTGCGTAGAAGCCCTGCACACAGGCAAGAAGCCCCCCAGGCCCGCGGGCGCGCCCGACCCTGGAGCCCCCTGGCTGGCTGCAGCCACAGGGAACGGGGGTTCTGAGTTGGCAGCCCCCATTCCCGAAGCATCCACGGGCAGTTCCCCGAAGGGCTGACACCGGCTGTGCCTCAGCAGCCAGACAACCTCCCTCCCTCTGGTCGGGCACTGCAAGCCACACAGCCACTTGTGTCCCCTGTGTCCCTGGAGGCCGCAGCGCGTTTTGGGTTTTGGCGCGGACGGGCCCCTCTCGGCTTCCGTAGTCCATTTGCCCCGGAGCCTGCCAGACCCCTGGCCCCAGGGGCGGGCCCTGCTGAGTCCCCGAGCGCCTCCTGGGTTCCTGCCACCACCCTTGGGCCGGGATGAGGTGCCACCTTGTGCGTAGAAGCCCTGCACACAGGCAAGAAGCCCCCCAGGCCCGCGGGCGCGCCCGACCCTGGAGCCCCCTGGCTGGCTGCAGCCACAGGGAACGGGGGTTCTGAGTTGGCAGCCCCCATTCCCGAAGCATCCACGGGCAGTTCCCCGAAGGGCTGACACCGGCTGCGCCTCAGCAGCCAGACAACCTCCCTCCCTCTGGTCGGGCACTGCAAGCCACACAGCCACTTGTGTCCCCTGTGTCCCTGGAGGCCGCAGCGCGTTTTGGGTTTTGGCGCGGACGGGCCCCTGTCGGCTTCCGTAGTCCATTTGCCCCGGAGCCTGCCAGACCCCTGGCCCCAGGGGCGGGCCCTGCTGAGTCCCCAAGCGCCTCCTGGGTTCCTGCCACCACCCTTGGGCCGGGATGAGGTGCCAACTTGTGCGTAGCAGCCCTGCACACCGGCAAGAAGCCCCCCAGGCCCGCGGGCGCGCCCGACCCTGGAGCCCCCTGGCTGGCTGCAGCCACAGGGAACGGGGGTTCTGAGTTGGCAGCCCCCATTCCCGAAGCATCCATGGGCAGTTCCCCGAAGGGCTGACACCGGCTGCGCCTCAGCAGCCAGACAACCTCCCTCCCTCTGGTCGGGCACTGCAAGCCACACAGCCACTTGTGTCCCCTGTGTCCCTGGAGGCCGCAGCGCGTTTTGGGTTTTGGCGCGGACGGGCCCCTCTCGGCTTCCGTAGTCCATTTGCCCCGGAGCCTGCCAGACCCCTGGCCCCAGGGGCGGGCCCTGCTGAGTCCCCGAGCGCCTCCTGGGTTCCTGCCACCACCCTTGGACCGGGATGAGGTGCCACCTTGTGCGTAGAAGCCCTGCACACAGGCAAGAAGCCCCCCAGGCCCGCGGGCGCGCCCGACCCTGGAGCCCCCTGGCTGGCTGCAGCCACAGGGAACGGGGGTTCTGAGTTGGCAGCCCCCATTCCCGAAGCATCCACGGGCAGTTCCCCGAAGGGCTGACACCGGCTGCGCCTCAGCAGCCAGACAACCTCCCTCCCTCTGGTCGGGCACTGCAAGCCACACAGCCACTTGTGTCCCCTGTGTCCCTGGAGGCCGCAGCGCGTTTTGGGTTTTGGCGCGGACGGGCCCCTCTCGGCTTCGGACGGGCCCCTCTCGGCTTCCGTAGTCCATTTGCCCCGGAGCCTGCCAGACCCCTGGCCCCAGGGGCGAGCCCTGCTGAGTCCCCGAGCGCCTCCTGGGTTCCTGCCACCACCCTTGGGCCGGGATGAGGTGCCACCTTGTGCGTAGAAGCCCTGCACACAGGCAAGAAGCCCCCCAGGCCCGCGGGCGCGCCCGACCCTGGAGCCCCCTGGCTGGCTGCAGCCACAGGGAACGGGGGTTCTGAGTTGGCAGCCCCCATTCCCGAAGCATCCACGGGCAGTTCCCCGAAGGGCTGACACCGGCTGCGCCTCAGCAGCCAGACAACCTCCCTCCCTCTGGTCGGGCACTGCAAGCCACACAGCCACTTGTGTCCCCTGTGTCCCTGGAGGCCGCAGCGCGTTTTGGGTTTTGGCGCGGACGGGCCCCTCTCGGCTTCCGTAGTCCATTTGCCCCCGGAGCCTGCCAGACCCCTGGCCCCAGGGGCGGGCCCTGCTGAGTCCCCGAGCGCCTCCTGGGTTCCTGCCACCACCCTTGGGCCGGGATGTGGTGCCACCTTGTGCGTAGAAGCCCTGCACACAGGCAAGAAGCCCCCCAGGCCCGCGGGCGCGCCCGACCCTGGAGCCCCCTGGCTGGCTGCAGCCACAGGGAACGGGGGTTCTGAGTTGGCAGCCCCCATTCCCGAAGCATCCACGGGCAGTTCCCCGAAGGGCTGACACCGGCTGCGCCTCAGCAGCCAGACAACCTCCCTCCCTCTGGTCGGGCACTGCAAGCCACACAGCCACTTGTGTCCCCTGTGTCCCTGGAGGCCGCAGCGCGTTTTGGGTTTTGGCGCGGACGGGCCCCTCTCGGCTTCCGTAGTCTATTTGCCCCGGAGCCTGCCAGACCCCTGGCCCCAGGGGCGGGCCCTGCTGAGTCCCCGAGCGCCTCCTGGGTTCCTGCCACCACCCTTGGGCCGGGATGAGGTGCCACCTTGTGCGTAGAAGCCCTGCACACAGGCAAGAAGCCCCCCAGGCCCGCGGGCGCGCCCGACCCTGGAGCCCCCTGGCTGGCTGCAGCCACAGGGAACGGGGGTTCTGAGTTGGCAGCCCCCATTCCCGAAGCATCCACGGGCAGTTCCCCGAAGGGCTGACACCGGCTGCGCCTCAGCAGCCAGACAACCTCCCTCCCTCTGGTCGGGCACTGCAAGCCACACAGCCACTTGTGTCCCCTGTGTCCCTGGAGGCCGCAGCGCGTTTTGGGTTTTGGCGCGGACGGGCCCCTCTCGGCTTCCGTAGTCCATTTGCCCCGGAGCCTGCCAGACCCCTGGCCCCAGGGGCGGGCCCTGCTGAGTCCCCGAGCGCCTCCTGGGTTCCTGCCACCACCCTTGGGCCGGGATGAGGTGCCACCTTGTGCGTAGAAGCCCTGCACACAGGCAAGAAGCCCCCCAGGCCCGCGGGCGCGCCCGACCCTGGAGCCCCCTGGCTGGCTGCAGCCACAGGGAACGGGGGTTCTGAGTTGGCAGCCCCCATTCCCAAAGCATCCACGGGCAGTTCCCCGAAGGGCTGACACCGGCTGCGCCTCAGCAGCCAGACAACCTCCCTCCCTCTGGTCGGGCACTGCAAGCCACACAGCCACTTGTGTCCCCTGTGTCCCTGGAGGCCGCAGCGCGTTTTGGGTTTTGGCGCGGACGGGCCCCTCTCGGCTTCCGTAGTCCATTTGCCCCCAGAGCCTGCCAGACCCCTGGCGCCAGGGGCGGGCCCTGCTGAGTCCCCGAGCGCCTCCTGGGTTCCTGCCACCACCCTTGGGCCGGGATGAGGTGCCACCTTGTGCGTAGAAGCCCTGCACACAGGCAAGAAGCCCCCCAGGCCCGCGGGCGCGCCCGACCCTGGAGCCCCCTGGCTGGCTGCAGCCACAGGGAACGGGGGTTCTGAGTTGGCAGCCCCCATTCCCGAAGCATCCACGGGCAGTTCCCCGAAGGGCTGACACCGGCTGTGCCTCAGCAGCCAGACAACCTCCCTCCCTCTGGTCGGGCACTGCAAGCCACACAGCCACTTGTGTCCCCTGTGTCCCTGGAGGCCGCAGCGCGTTTTGGGTTTTGGCGCGGACGGGCCCCTCTCGGCTTCCGTAGTCCATTTGCCCCGGAGCCTGCCAGACCCCTGGCCCCAGGGGCGGGCCCTGCTGAGTCCCCGAGCGCCTCCTGGGTTCCTGCCACCACCCTTGGGCCGGGATGAGGTGCCACCTTGTGCGTAGAAGCCCTGCACACAGGCAAGAAGCCCCCCAGGCCCGCGGGCGCGCCCGACCCTGGAGCCCCCTGGCTGGCTGCAGCCACAGGGAACGGGGGTTCTGAGTTGGCAGCCCCCATTCCCGAAGCATCCACGGGCAGTTCCCCGAAGGGCTGACACCGGCTGCGCCTCAGCAGCCAGACAACCTCCCTCCCTCTGGTCGGGCACTGCAAGCCACACAGCCACTTGTGTCCCCTGTGTCCCTGGAGGCCGCAGCGCGTTTTGGGTTTTGGCGCGGACGGGCCCCTGTCGGCTTCCGTAGTCCATTTGCCCCGGAGCCTGCCAGACCCCTGGCCCCAGGGGCGGGCCCTGCTGAGTCCCCAAGCGCCTCCTGGGTTCCTGCCACCACCCTTGGGCCGGGATGAGGTGCCAACTTGTGCGTAGCAGCCCTGCACACCGGCAAGAAGCCCCCCAGGCCCGCGGGCGCGCCCGACCCTGGAGCCCCCTGGCTGGCTGCAGCCACAGGGAACGGGGGTTCTGAGTTGGCAGCCCCCATTCCCGAAGCATCCATGGGCAGTTCCCCGAAGGGCTGACACCGGCTGCGCCTCAGCAGCCAGACAACCTCCCTCCCTCTGGTCGGGCACTGCAAGCCACACAGCCACTTGTGTCCCCTGTGTCCCTGGAGGCCGCAGCGCGTTTTGGGTTTTGGCGCGGACGGGCCCCTCTCGGCTTCCGTAGTCCATTTGCCCCGGAGCCTGCCAGACCCCTGGCCCCAGGGGCGGGCCCTGCTGAGTCCCCGAGCGCCTCCTGGGTTCCTGCCACCACCCTTGGACCGGGATGAGGTGCCACCTTGTGCGTAGAAGCCCTGCACACAGGCAAGAAGCCCCCCAGGCCCGCGGGCGCGCCCGACCCTGGAGCCCCCTGGCTGGCTGCAGCCACAGGGAACGGGGGTTCTGAGTTGGCAGCCCCCATTCCCGAAGCATCCACGGGCAGTTCCCCGAAGGGCTGACACCGGCTGCGCCTCAGCAGCCAGACAACCTCCCTCCCTCTGGTCGGGCACTGCAAGCCACACAGCCACTTGTGTCCCCTGTGTCCCTGGAGGCCGCAGCGCGTTTTGGGTTTTGGCGCGGACGGGCCCCTCTCGGCTTCGGACGGGCCCCTCTCGGCTTCCGTAGTCCATTTGCCCCGGAGCCTGCCAGACCCCTGGCCCCAGGGGCGAGCCCTGCTGAGTCCCCGAGCGCCTCCTGGGTTCCTGCCACCACCCTTGGGCCGGGATGAGGTGCCACCTTGTGCGTAGAAGCCCTGCACACAGGCAAGAAGCCCCCCAGGCCCGCGGGCGCGCCCGACCCTGGAGCCCCCTGGCTGGCTGCAGCCACAGGGAACGGGGGTTCTGAGTTGGCAGCCCCCATTCCCGAAGCATCCACGGGCAGTTCCCCGAAGGGCTGACACCGGCTGCGCCTCAGCAGCCAGACAACCTCCCTCCCTCTGGTCGGGCACTGCAAGCCACACAGCCACTTGTGTCCCCTGTGTCCCTGGAGGCCGCAGCGCGTTTTGGGTTTTGGCGCGGACGGGCCCCTCTCGGCTTCCGTAGTCCATTTGCCCCCGGAGCCTGCCAGACCCCTGGCCCCAGGGGCGGGCCCTGCTGAGTCCCCGAGCGCCTCCTGGGTTCCTGCCACCACCCTTGGGCCGGGATGTGGTGCCACCTTGTGCGTAGAAGCCCTGCACACAGGCAAGAAGCCCCCCAGGCCCGCGGGCGCGCCCGACCCTGGAGCCCCCTGGCTGGCTGCAGCCACAGGGAACGGGGGTTCTGAGTTGGCAGCCCCCATTCCCGAAGCATCCACGGGCAGTTCCCCGAAGGGCTGACACCGGCTGCGCCTCAGCAGCCAGACAACCTCCCTCCCTCTGGTCGGGCACTGCAAGCCACACAGCCACTTGTGTCCCCTGTGTCCCTGGAGGCCGCAGCGCGTTTTGGGTTTTGGCGCGGACGGGCCCCTCTCGGCTTCCGTAGTCCATTTGCCCCGGAGCCTGCCAGACCCCTGGCCCCAGGGGCGGGCCCTGCTGAGTCCCCGAGCGCCTCCTGGGTTCCTGCCACCACCCTTGGGCCGGGATGAGGTGCCACCTTGTGCGTAGAAGCCCTGCACACAGGCAAGAAGCCCCCCAGGCCCGCGGGCGCGCCCGACCCTGGAGCCCCCTGGCTGGCTGCAGCCACAGGGAACGGGGGTTCTGAGTTGGCAGCCCCCATTCCCGAAGCATCCACGGGCAGTTCCCCGAAGGGCTGACACCGGCTGCGCCTCAGCAGCCAGACAACCTCCCTCCCTCTGGTCGGGCACTGCAAGCCACACAGCCACTTGTGTCCCCTGTGTCCCTGGAGGCCGCAGCGCGTTTTGGGTTTTGGCGCGGACGGGCCCCTCTCGGCTTCCGTAGTCCATTTGCCCCGGAGCCTGCCAGACCCCTGGCGCCAGGGGCGGGCCCTGCTGAGTCCCCGAGCGCCTCCTGGGTTCCTGCCACCACCCTTGGGCCGGGATGAGGTGCCACCTTGTGCGTAGAAGCCCTGCACACAGGCAAGAAGCCCCCCAGGCCCGCGGGCGCGCCCGACCCTGGAGCCCCCTGGCTGGCTGCAGCCACAGGGAACGGGGGTTCTGAGTTGGCAGCCCCCATTCCCGAAACATCCACGGGCAGTTCCCCGAAGGGCTGACACCGGCTGCGCCTCAGCAGCCAGACAACCTCCCTCCCTCTGGTCGGGCACTGCAAGCCACACAGCCACTTGTGTCCCCTGTGTCCCTGGAGGCCGCAGCGCGTTTTGGGTTTTGGCGCGGACGGGCCCCTCTCGGCTTCCGTAGTCCATTTGCCCCCGGAGCCTGCCAGACCCCTGGCCCCAGGGGCGGGCCCTGCTGAGTCCCCGAGCGCCTCCTGGGTTCCTGCCACCACCCTTGGGCCGGGATGAGGTGCCACCTTGTGCGTAGAAGCCCTGCACACAGGCAAGAAGCCCCCCAGGCCCGCGGGCGCGCCCGACCCTGGAGCCCCCTGGCTGGCTGCAGCCACAGGGAACGGGGGTTCTGAGTTGGCAGCCCCCATTCCCGAAGCATCCACGGGCAGTTCCCCGAAGGGCTGACACCGGCTGCGCCTCAGCAGCCAGACAACCTCCCTCCCTCTGGTCGGGCACTGCAAGCCACACAGCCACTTGTGTCCCCTGTGTCCCTGGAGGCCGCAGCGCGTTTTGGGTTTTGGCGCGGACGGGCCCCTCTCGGCTTCCGTAGTCCATTTGCCCCGGAGCCTGCCAGACCCCTGGCCCCAGGGGCGGGCCCTGCTGAGTCCCCGAGCGCCTCCTGGGTTCCTGCCACCACCCTTGGGCCGGGATGAGGTGCCACCTTGTGCGTAGAAGCCCTGCACACAGGCAAGAAGCCCCCCAGGCCCGCGGGCGCGCCCGACCCTGGAGCCCCCTGGCTGGCTGCAGCCACAGGGAACGGGGGTTCTGAGTTGGCAGCCCCCATTCCCGAAGCATCCACGGGCAGTTCCCCGAAGGGCTGACACCGGCTGCGCCTCAGCAGCCAGACAACCTCCCTCCCTCTGGTCGGGCACTGCAAGCCACACAGCCACTTGTGTCCCCTGTGTCCCTGGAGGCCGCAGCGCGTTTTGGGTTTTGGCGCGGACGGGCCCCTCTCGGCTTCCGTAGTCCATTTGCCCCGGAGCCTGCCAGACCCCTGGCCCCAGGGGCGGGCCCTGCTGAGTCCCCGAGCGCCTCCTGGGTTCCTGCCACCACCCTTGGGCCGGGATGAGGTGCCACCTTGTGCGTAGAAGCCCTGCACACAGGCAAGAAGCCCCCCAGGCCCGCGGGCGCGCCCGACCCTGGAGCCCCCTGGCTGGCTGCAGCCACAGGGAACGGGGGTTCTGAGTTGGCAGCCCCCATTCCCGAAGCATCCACGGGCAGTTCCCCGAAGGGCTGACACCGGCTGCGCCTCAGCAGCCAGACAACCTCCCTCCCTCTGGTCGGGCACTGCAAGCCACACAGCCACTTGTGTCCCCTGTGTCCCTGGAGGCCGCAGCGCGTTTTGGGTTTTGGCGCGGACGGGCCCCTCTCGGCTTCCGTAGTCCATTTGCCCCGGAGCCTGCCAGACCCCTGGCCCCAGGGGCGGGCCCTGCTGAGTCCCCGAGCGCCTCCTGGGTTCCTGCCACCACCCTTGGGCCGGGATGAGGTGCCACCTTGTGCGTAGAAGCCCTGCACACAGGCAAGAAGCCCCCCAGGCCCGCGGGCGCGCCCGACCCTGGAGCCCCCTGGCTGGCTGCAGCCACAGGGAACGGGGGTTCTGAGTTGGCAGCCCCCATTCCCGAAGCATCCACGGGCAGTTCCCCGAAGGGCTGACACCGGCTGCGCCTCAGCAGCCAGACAACCTCCCTCCCTCTGCTCGGGCACTGCAAGCCACACAGCCACTTGTGTCCCCTGTGTCCCTGGAGGCCGCAGCGCGTTTTGGGTTTTGGCGCGGACGGGCCCCTCTCGGCTTCCGTAGTCCATTTGCCCCGGAGCCTGCCAGACCCCTGGCCCCAGGGGCGGGCCCTGCTGAGTCCCCAAGCGCCTCCTGGGTTCCTGCCACCACCCTTGGGCCGGGATGAGGTGCCAACTTGTGCGTAGCAGCCCTGCACACAGGCAAGAAGCCCCCCAGGCCCGCGGGCGCGCCCGACCCTGGAGCCCCCTGGCTGGCTGCAGCCACAGGGAACGGGGGTTCTGAGTTGGCAGCCCCCATTCCCGAAGCATCCATGGGCAGTTCCCCGAAGGGCTGACACCGGCTGCGCCTCAGCAGCCAGACAACCTCCCTCCCTCTGGTCGGGCACTGCAAGCCACACAGCCACTTGTGTCCCCTGTGTCCCTGGAGGCCGCAGCGCGTTTTGGGTTTTGGCGCGGACGGGCCCCTCTCGGCTTCCGTAGTCCATTTGCCCCGGAGCCTGCCAGACCCCTGGCCCCAGGGGCGGGCCCTGCTGAGTCCCCGAGCGCCTCCTGGGTTCCTGCCACCACCCTTGGGCCGGGATGAGGTGCCACCTTGTGCGTAGAAGCCCTGCACACAGGCAAGAAGCCCCCCAGGCCCGCGGGCGCGCCCGACCCTGGAGCCCCCTGGCTGGCTGCAGCCACAGGGAACGGGGGTTCTGAGTTGGCAGCCCCCATTCCCGAAGCATCCACGGGCAGTTCCCCGAAGGGCTGACACCGGCTGCGCCTCAGCAGCCAGACAACCTCCCTCCCTCTGGTCGGGCACTGCAAGCCACACAGCCACTTGTGTCCCCTGTGTCCCTGGAGGCCGCAGCGCGTTTTGGGTTTTGGCGCGGACGGGCCCCTCTCGGCTTCCGTAGTCCATTTGCCCCGGAGCCTGCCAGACCCCTGGCCCCAGGGGCGGGCCCTGCTGAGTCCCCGAGCGCCTCCTGGGTTCCTGCCACCACCCTTGGGCCGGGATGAGGTGCCACCTTGTGCGTAGAAGCCCTGCACACAGGCAAGAAGCCCCCCAGGCCCGCGGGCGCGCCCGACCCTGGAGCCCCCTGGCTGGCTGCAGCCACAGGGAACGGGGGTTCTGAGTTGGCAGCCCCCATTCCCGAAGCATCCACGGGCAGTTCCCCGAAGGGCTGACACCGGCTGCGCCTCAGCAGCCAGACAACCTCCCTCCCTCTGGTCGGGCACTGCAAGCCACACAGCCACTTGTGTCCCCTGTGTCCCTGGAGGCCGCAGCGCGTTTTGGGTTTTGGCGCGGACGGGCCCCTCTCGGCTTCCGTAGTCCATTTGCCCCGGAGCCTGCCAGACCCCTGGCCCCAGGGGCGGGCCCTGCTGAGTCCCCGAGCGCCTCCTGGGTTCCTGCCACCACCCTTGGGCCGGGATGAGGTGCCACCTTGTGCGTAGAAGCCCTGCACACAGGCAAGAAGCCCCCCAGGCCCGCGGGCGCGCCCGACCCTGGAGCCCCCTGGCTGGCTGCAGCCACAGGGAACGGGGGTTCTGAGTTGGCAGCCCCCATTCCCGAAGCATCCACGGGCAGTTCCCCGAAGGGCTGACACCGGCTGCGCCTCAGCAGCCAGACAACCTCCCTCCCTCTGGTCGGGCACTGCAAGCCACACAGCCACTTGTGTCCCCTGTGTCCCTGGAGGCCGCAGCGCGTTTTGGGTTTTGGCGCGGACGGGCCCCTCTCGGCTTCCGTAGTCCATTTGCCCCGGAGCCTGCCAGACCCCTGGCCCCAGGGGCGGGCCCTGCTGAGTCCCCGAGCGCCTCCTGGGTTCCTGCCACCACCCTTGGGCCGGGATGAGGTGCCACCTTGTGCGTAGAAGCCCTGCACACAGGCAAGAAGCCCCCCAGGCCCGCGGGCGCGCCCGACCCTGGAGCCCCCTGGCTGGCTGCAGCCACAGGGAACGGGGGTTCTGAGTTGGCAGCCCCCATTCCCGAAGCATCCACGGGCAGTTCCCCGAAGGGCTGACACCGGCTGCGCCTCAGCAGCCAGACAACCTCCCTCCCTCTGGTCGGGCACTGCAAGCCACACAGCCACTTGTGTCCCCTGTGTCCCTGGAGGCCGCAGCGCGTTTTGGGTTTTGGCGCGGACGGGCCCCTCTCGGCTTCCGTAGTCCATTTGCCCCGGAGCCTGCCAGACCCCTGGCCCCAGGGGCGGGCCCTGCTGAGTCCCCGAGCGCCTCCTGGGTTCCTGCCACCACCCTTGGGCCGGGATGAGGTGCCACCTTGTGCGTAGAAGCCCTGCACACAGGCAAGAAGCCCCCCAGGCCCGCGGGCGCGCCCGACCCTGGAGCCCCCTGGCTGGCTGCAGCCACAGGGAACGGGGGTTCTGAGTTGGCAGCCCCCATTCCCGAAACATCCACGGGCAGTTCCCCGAAGGGCTGACACCGGCTGCGCCTCAGCAGCCAGACAACCTCCCTCCCTCTGGTCGGGCACTGCAAGCCACACAGCCACTTGTGTCCCCTGTGTCCCTGGAGGCCGCAGCGCGTTTTGGGTTTTGGTGCGGACGGGCCCCTCTCGGCTTCCGTAGTCCATTTGCCCCCGGAGCCTGCCAGACCCCTGGCCCCAGGGGCGGGCCCTGCTGAGTCCCCGAGCGCCTCCTGGGTTCCTGCCACCACCCTTGGGCCGGGATGAGGTGCCAACTTGTGCGTAGAAGCCCTGCACACAGGCAAGAAGCCCCCCAGGCCCGCGGGCGCGCCCGACCCTGGAGCCCCCTGGCTGGCTGCAGCCACAGGGAACGGGGGTTCTGAGTTGGCAGCCCCCATTCCCGAAGCATCCACGGGCAGTTCCCCGAAGGGCTGACACCGGCTGCGCCTCAGCAGCCAGACAACCTCCCTCCCTCTGGTCGGGCACTGCAAGCCACACAGCCACTTGTGTCCCCTGTGTCCCTGGAGGCCGCAGCGCGTTTTGGGTTTTGGCGCGGACGGGCCCCTCTCGGCTTCCGTAGTCCATTTGCCCCGGAGCCTGCCAGACCCCTGGCCCCAGGGGCGGGCCCTGCTGAGTCCCCGAGCGCCTCCTGGGTTCCTGCCACCACCCTTGGGCCGGGATGAGGTGCCACCTTGTGCGTAGAAGCCCTGCACACAGGCAAGAAGCCCCCCAGGCCCGCGGGCGCGCCCGACCCTGGAGCCCCCTGGCTGGCTGCAGCCACAGGGAACGGGGGTTCTGAGTTGGCAGCCCCCATTCCCGAAGCATCCACGGGCAGTTCCCCGAAGGGCTGACACCGGCTGCGCCTCAGCAGCCAGACAACCTCCCTCCCTCTGGTCGGGCACTGCAAGCCACACAGCCACTTGTGTCCCCTGTGTCCCTGGAGGCCGCAGCGCGTTTTGGGTTTTGGCGCGGACGGGCCCCTCTCGGCTTCCGTAGTCCATTTGCCCCCGGAGCCTGCCAGACCCCTGGCCCCAGGGGCGGGCCCTGCTGAGTCCCCGAGCGCCTCCTGGGTTCCTGCCACCACCCTTGGGCCGGGATGAGGTGCCACCTTGTGCGTAGAAGCCCTGCACACAGGCAAGAAGCCCCCCAGGCCCGTGGGCGCGCCCGACCCTGGAGCCCCCTGGCTGGCTGCAGCCACAGGGAACGGGGGTTCTGAGTTGGCAGCCCCCATTCCCGAAGCATCCACGGGCAGTTCCCCGAAGGGCTGACACCGGCTGCGCCTCAGCAGCCAGACAACCTCCCTCCCTCTGGTCGGGCACTGCAAGCCACACAGCCACTTGTGTCCCCTGTGTCCCTGGAGGCCGCAGCGCGTTTTGGGTTTTGGCGCGGACGGGCCCCTCTCGGCTTCCGTAGTCCATTTGCCCCCGGAGCCTGCCAGACCCCTGGCCCCAGGGGCGGGCCCTGCTGAGTCCCCGAGCGCCTCCTGGGTTCCTGCCACCACCCTTGGGCCGGGATGTGGTGCCACCTTGTGCGTAGAAGCCCTGCACACAGGCAAGAAGCCCCCCAGGCCCGCGGGCGTGCCCGACCCTGGAGCCCCCTGGCTGGCTGCAGCCACAGGGAACGGGGGTTCTGAGTTGGCAGCCCCCATTCCCGAAGCATCCACGGGCAGTTCCCCGAAGGGCTGACACCAGCTGCGCCTCAGCAGCCAGACAACCTCCCTCCCTCTGGTCAGGCACTGCAAGCCACACAGCCACTTGTGTCCCCTGTGTCCCTGGAGGCCGCAGCGCGTTTTGGGTTTTGGCGCGGACGGGCCCCTCTCGGCTTCCGTAGTCCATTTGCCCCGGAGCCTGCCAGACCCCTGGCCCCAGGGGCGGGCCCTGCTGAGTCCCCGAGCGCCTCCTGGGTTCCTGCCACCACCCTTGGGCCGGGATGAGGTGCCACCTTGTGCGTAGAAGCCCTGCACACAGGCAAGAAGCCCCCCAGGCCCGCGGGCGCGCCCGACCCTGGAGCCCCCTGGCTGGCTGCAGCCACAGGGAACGGGGGTTCTGAGTTGGCAGCCCCCATTCCCGAAGCATCCACGGGCAGTTCCCCGAAGGGCTGACACCGGCTGCGCCTCAGCAGCCAGACAACCTCCCTCCCTCTGGTCGGGCACTGCAAGCCACACAGCCACTTGTGTCCCCTGTGTCCCTGGAGGCCGCAGCGCGTTTTGGGTTTTGGCGCGGACGGGCCCCTCTCGGCTTCCGTAGTCCATTTGCCCCCAGAGCCTGCCAGACCCCTGGCGCCAGGGGCGGGCCCTGCTGAGTCCCCGAGCGCCTCCTGGGTTCCTGCCACCACCCTTGGGCCGGGATGAGGTGCCACCTTGTGCGTAGAAGCCCTGCACACAGGCAAGAAGCCCCCCAGGCCCGCGGGCGCGCCCGACCCTGGAGCCCCCTGGCTGGCTGCAGCCACAGGGAACGGGGGTTCTGAGTTGGCAGCCCCCATTCCCGAAGCATCCACGGGCAGTTCCCCGAAGGGCTGACACCGGCTGTGCCTCAGCAGCCAGACAACCTCCCTCCCTCTGGTCGGGCACTGCAAGCCACACAGCCACTTGTGTCCCCTGTGTCCCTGGAGGCCGCAGCGCATTTTGGGTTTTGGCGCGGACGGGCCCCTCTCGGCTTCCGTAGTCCATTTGCCCCGGAGCCTGCCAGACCCCTGGCCCCAGGGGCGGGCCCTGCTGAGTCCCCGAGCGCCTCCTGGGTTCCTGCCACCACCCTTGGGCCGGGATGAGGTGCCACCTTGTGCGTAGAAGCCCTGCACACAGGCAAGAAGCCCCCCAGGCCCGCGGGCGCGCCCGACCCTGGAGCCCCCTGGCTGGCTGCAGCCACAGGGAACGGGGGTTCTGAGTTGGCAGCCCCCATTCCCGAAGCATCCACGGGCAGTTCCCCGAAGGGCTGACACCGGCTGCGCCTCAGCAGCCAGACAACCTCCCTCCCTCTGGTCGGGCACTGCAAGCCACACAGCCACTTGTGTCCCCTGTGTCCCTGGAGGCCGCAGCGCGTTTTGGGTTTTGGCGCGGACGGGCCCCTGTCGGCTTCCGTAGTCCATTTGCCCCGGAGCCTGCCAGACCCCTGGCCCCAGGGGCGGGCCCTGCTGAGTCCCCAAGCGCCTCCTGGGTTCCTGCCACCACCCTTGGGCCGGGATGAGGTGCCAACTTGTGCGTAGCAGCCCTGCACACCGGCAAGAAGCCCCCCAGGCCCGCGGGCGCGCCCGACCCTGGAGCCCCCTGGCTGGCTGCAGCCACAGGGAACGGGGGTTCTGAGTTGGCAGCCCCCATTCCCGAAGCATCCATGGGCAGTTCCCCGAAGGGCTGACACCGGCTGCGCCTCAGCAGCCAGACAACCTCCCTCCCTCTGGTCGGGCACTGCAAGCCACACAGCCACTTGTGTCCCCTGTGTCCCTGGAGGCCGCAGCGCGTTTTGGGTTTTGGCGCGGACGGGCCCCTCTCGGCTTCCGTAGTCCATTTGCCCCGGAGCCTGCCAGACCCCTGGCCCCAGGGGCGGGCCCTGCTGAGTCCCCGAGCGCCTCCTGGGTTCCTGCCACCACCCTTGGACCGGGATGAGGTGCCACCTTGTGCGTAGAAGCCCTGCACACAGGCAAGAAGCCCCCCAGGCCCGCGGGCGCGCCCGACCCTGGAGCCCCCTGGCTGGCTGCAGCCACAGGGAACGGGGGTTCTGAGTTGGCAGCCCCCATTCCCGAAGCATCCACGGGCAGTTCCCCGAAGGGCTGACACCGGCTGCGCCTCAGCAGCCAGACAACCTCCCTCCCTCTGGTCGGGCACTGCAAGCCACACAGCCACTTGTGTCCCCTGTGTCCCTGGAGGCCGCAGCGCGTTTTGGGTTTTGGCGCGGACGGGCCCCTCTCGGCTTCGGACGGGCCCCTCTCGGCTTCCGTAGTCCATTTGCCCCGGAGCCTGCCAGACCCCTGGCCCCAGGGGCGAGCCCTGCTGAGTCCCCGAGCGCCTCCTGGGTTCCTGCCACCACCCTTGGGCCGGGATGAGGTGCCACCTTGTGCGTAGAAGCCCTGCACACAGGCAAGAAGCCCCCCAGGCCCGCGGGCGCGCCCGACCCTGGAGCCCCCTGGCTGGCTGCAGCCACAGGGAACGGGGGTTCTGAGTTGGCAGCCCCCATTCCCGAAGCATCCACGGGCAGTTCCCCGAAGGGCTGACACCGGCTGCGCCTCAGCAGCCAGACAACCTCCCTCCCTCTGGTCGGGCACTGCAAGCCACACAGCCACTTGTGTCCCCTGTGTCCCTGGAGGCCGCAGCGCGTTTTGGGTTTTGGCGCGGACGGGCCCCTCTCGGCTTCCGTAGTCCATTTGCCCCCGGAGCCTGCCAGACCCCTGGCCCCAGGGGCGGGCCCTGCTGAGTCCCCGAGCGCCTCCTGGGTTCCTGCCACCACCCTTGGGCCGGGATGTGGTGCCACCTTGTGCGTAGAAGCCCTGCACACAGGCAAGAAGCCCCCCAGGCCCGCGGGCGCGCCCGACCCTGGAGCCCCCTGGCTGGCTGCAGCCACAGGGAACGGGGGTTCTGAGTTGGCAGCCCCCATTCCCGAAGCATCCACGGGCAGTTCCCCGAAGGGCTGACACCGGCTGCGCCTCAGCAGCCAGACAACCTCCCTCCCTCTGGTCGGGCACTGCAAGCCACACAGCCACTTGTGTCCCCTGTGTCCCTGGAGGCCGCAGCGCGTTTTGGGTTTTGGCGCGGACGGGCCCCTCTCGGCTTCCGTAGTCTATTTGCCCCGGAGCCTGCCAGACCCCTGGCCCCAGGGGCGGGCCCTGCTGAGTCCCCGAGCGCCTCCTGGGTTCCTGCCACCACCCTTGGGCCGGGATGAGGTGCCACCTTGTGCGTAGAAGCCCTGCACACAGGCAAGAAGCCCCCCAGGCCCGCGGGCGCGCCCGACCCTGGAGCCCCCTGGCTGGCTGCAGCCACAGGGAACGGGGGTTCTGAGTTGGCAGCCCCCATTCCCGAAGCATCCACGGGCAGTTCCCCGAAGGGCTGACACCGGCTGCGCCTCAGCAGCCAGACAACCTCCCTCCCTCTGGTCGGGCACTGCAAGCCACACAGCCACTTGTGTCCCCTGTGTCCCTGGAGGCCGCAGCGCGTTTTGGGTTTTGGCGCGGACGGGCCCCTCTCGGCTTCCGTAGTCCATTTGCCCCGGAGCCTGCCAGACCCCTGGCGCCAGGGGCGGGCCCTGCTGAGTCCCCGAGCGCCTCCTGGGTTCCTGCCACCACCCTTGGGCCGGGATGAGGTGCCACCTTGTGCGTAGAAGCCCTGCACACAGGCAAGAAGCCCCCCAGGCCCGCGGGCGCGCCCGACCCTGGAGCCCCCTGGCTGGCTGCAGCCACAGGGAACGGGGGTTCTGAGTTGGCAGCCCCCATTCCCGAAACATCCACGGGCAGTTCCCCGAAGGGCTGACACCGGCTGCGCCTCAGCAGCCAGACAACCTCCCTCCCTCTGGTCGGGCACTGCAAGCCACACAGCCACTTGTGTCCCCTGTGTCCCTGGAGGCCGCAGCGCGTTTTGGGTTTTGGCGCGGACGGGCCCCTCTCGGCTTCCGTAGTCCATTTGCCCCCGGAGCCTGCCAGACCCCTGGCCCCAGGGGCGGGCCCTGCTGAGTCCCCGAGCGCCTCCTGGGTTCCTGCCACCACCCTTGGGCCGGGATGAGGTGCCACCTTGTGCGTAGAAGCCCTGCACACAGGCAAGAAGCCCCCCAGGCCCGCGGGCGCGCCCGACCCTGGAGCCCCCTGGCTGGCTGCAGCCACAGGGAACGGGGGTTCTGAGTTGGCAGCCCCCATTCCCGAAGCATCCACGGGCAGTTCCCCGAAGGGCTGACACCGGCTGCGCCTCAGCAGCCAGACAACCTCCCTCCCTCTGGTCGGGCACTGCAAGCCACACAGCCACTTGTGTCCCCTGTGTCCCTGGAGGCCGCAGCGCGTTTTGGGTTTTGGCGCGGACGGGCCCCTCTCGGCTTCCGTAGTCCATTTGTCCCGGAGCCTGCCAGACCCCTGGCGCCAGGGGCGGGCCCTGCTGAGTCCCCGAGCGCCTCCTGGGTTCCTGCCACCACCCTTGGGCCGGGATGAGGTGCCACCTTGTGCGTAGAAGCCCTGCACACAGGCAAGAAGCCCCCCAGGCCCGCGGGCGCGCCCGACCCTGGAGCCCCCTGGCTGGCTGCAGCCACAGGGAACGGGGGTTCTGAGTTGGCAGCCCCCATTCCCGAAGCATCCACGGGCAGTTCCCCGAAGGGCTGACACCGGCTGCGCCTCAGCAGCCAGACAACCTCCCTCCCTCTGGTCGGGCACTGCAAGCCACACAGCCACTTGTGTCCCCTGTGTCCCTGGAGGCCGCAGCGCGTTTTGGGTTTTGGCGCGGACGGGCCCCTCTCGGCTTCCGTAGTCCATTTGCCCCGGAGCCTGCCAGACCCCTGGCCCCAGGGGCGGGCCCTGCTGAGTCCCCGAGCGCCTCCTGGGTTCCTGCCACCACCCTTGGGCCGGGATGAGGTGCCACCTTGTGCGTAGAAGCCCTGCACACAGGCAAGAAGCCCCCCAGGCCCGCGGGCGCGCCCGACCCTGGAGCCCCCTGGCTGGCTGCAGCCACAGGGAACGGGGGTTCTGAGTTGGCAGCCCCCATTCCCGAAGCATCCACGGGCAGTTCCCCGAAGGGCTGACACCGGCTGCGCCTCAGCAGCCAGACAACCTCCCTCCCTCTGCTCGGGCACTGCAAGCCACACAGCCACTTGTGTCCCCTGTGTCCCTGGAGGCCGCAGCGCGTTTTGGGTTTTGGCGCGGACGGGCCCCTCTCGGCTTCCGTAGTCCATTTGCCCCGGAGCCTGCCAGACCCCTGGCGCCAGGGGCGGGCCCTGCTGAGTCCCCGAGCGCCTCCTGGGTTCCTGCCACCACCCTTGGGCCGGGATGAGGTGCCACCTTGTGCGTAGAAGCCCTGCACACAGGCAAGAAGCCCCCCAGGCCCGCGGGCGCGCCCGACCCTGGAGCCCCCTGGCTGGCTGCAGCCACAGGGAACGGGGGTTCTGAGTTGGCAGCCCCCATTCCCGAAGCATCCACGGGCAGTTCCCCGAAGGGCTGACACCGGCTGCGCCTCAGCAGCCAGACAACCTCCCTCCCTCTGGTCGGGCACTGCAAGCCACACAGCCACTTGTGTCCCCTGTGTCCCTGGAGGCCGCAGCGCGTTTTGGGTTTTGGCGCGGACGGGCCCCTCTCGGCTTCCGTAGTCCATTTGCCCCGGAGCCTGCCAGACCCCTGGCGCCAGGGGCGGGCCCTGCTGAGTCCCCGAGCGCCTCCTGGGTTCCTGCCACCACCCTTGGGCCGGGATGAGGTGCCACCTTGTGCGTAGAAGCCCTGCACACAGGCAAGAAGCCCCCCAGGCCCGCGGGCGCGCCCGACCCTGGAGCCCCCTGGCTGGCTGCAGCCACAGGGAACGGGGGTTCTGAGTTGGCAGCCCCCATTCCCGAAACATCCACGGGCAGTTCCCCGAAGGGCTGACACCGGCTGCGCCTCAGCAGCCAGACAACCTCCCTCCCTCTGGTCGGGCACTGCAAGCCACACAGCCACTTGTGTCCCCTGTGTCCCTGGAGGCCGCAGCGCGTTTTGGGTTTTGGCGCGGACGGGCCCCTCTCGGCTTCCGTAGTCCATTTGCCCCCGGAGCCTGCCAGACCCCTGGCCCCAGGGGCGGGCCCTGCTGAGTCCCCGAGCGCCTCCTGGGTTCCTGCCACCACCCTTGGGCCGGGATGAGGTGCCACCTTGTGCGTAGAAGCCCTGCACACAGGCAAGAAGCCCCCCAGGCCCGCGGGCGCGCCCGACCCTGGAGCCCCCTGGCTGGCTGCAGCCACAGGGAACGGGGGTTCTGAGTTGGCAGCCCCCATTCCCGAAGCATCCACGGGCAGTTCCCCGAAGGGCTGACACCGGCTGCGCCTCAGCAGCCAGACAACCTCCCTCCCTCTGGTCGGGCACTGCAAGCCACACAGCCACTTGTGTCCCCTGTGTCCCTGGAGGCCGCAGCGCGTTTTGGGTTTTGGCGCGGACGGGCCCCTCTCGGCTTCCGTAGTCCATTTGCCCCGGAGCCTGCCAGACCCCTGGCCCCAGGGGCGGGCCCTGCTGAGTCCCCGAGCGCCTCCTGGGTTCCTGCCACCACCCTTGGGCCGGGATGAGGTGCCACCTTGTGCGTAGAAGCCCTGCACACAGGCAAGAAGCCCCCCAGGCCCGCGGGCGCGCCCGACCCTGGAGCCCCCTGGCTGGCTGCAGCCACAGGGAACGGGGGTTCTGAGTTGGCAGCCCCCATTCCCGAAGCATCCACGGGCAGTTCCCCGAAGGGCTGACACCGGCTGCGCCTCAGCAGCCAGACAACCTCCCTCCCTCTGGTCGGGCACTGCAAGCCACACAGCCACTTGTGTCCCCTGTGTCCCTGGAGGCCGCAGCGCGTTTTGGGTTTTGGCGCGGACGGGCCCCTCTCGGCTTCGGACGGGCCCCTCTCGGCTTCCGTAGTCCATTTGCCCCGGAGCCTGCCAGACCCCTGGCCCCAGGGGCGAGCCCTGCTGAGTCCCCGAGCGCCTCCTGGGTTCCTGCCACCACCCTTGGGCCGGGATGAGGTGCCACCTTGTGCGTAGAAGCCCTGCACACAGGCAAGAAGCCCCCCAGGCCCGCGGGCGCGCCCGACCCTGGAGCCCCCTGGCTGGCTGCAGCCACAGGGAACGGGGGTTCTGAGTTGGCAGCCCCCATTCCCGAAACATCCACGGGCAGTTCCCCGAAGGGCTGACACCGGCTGCGCCTCAGCAGCCAGACAACCTCCCTCCCTCTGGTCGGGCACTGCAAGCCACACAGCCACTTGTGTCCCCTGTGTCCCTGGAGGCCGCAGCGCGTTTTGGGTTTTGGCGCGGACGGGCCCCTCTCGGCTTCCGTAGTCCATTTGCCCCCGGAGCCTGCCAGACCCCTGGCCCCAGGGGCGGGCCCTGCTGAGTCCCCGAGCGCCTCCTGGGTTCCTGCCACCACCCTTGGGCCGGGATGAGGTGCCACCTTGTGCGTAGAAGCCCTGCACACAGGCAAGAAGCCCCCCAGGCCCGCGGGCGCGCCCGACCCTGGAGCCCCCTGGCTGGCTGCAGCCACAGGGAACGGGGGTTCTGAGTTGGCAGCCCCCATTCCCGAAGCATCCACGGGCAGTTCCCCGAAGGGCTGACACCGGCTGCGCCTCAGCAGCCAGACAACCTCCCTCCCTCTGGTCGGGCACTGCAAGCCACACAGCCACTTGTGTCCCCTGTGTCCCTGGAGGCCGCAGCGCGTTTTGGGTTTTGGCGCGGACGGGCCCCTCTCGGCTTCCGTAGTCCATTTGCCCCGGAGCCTGCCAGACCCCTGGCCCCAGGGGCGGGCCCTGCTGAGTCCCCGAGCGCCTCCTGGGTTCCTGCCACCACCCTTGGGCCGGGATGAGGTGCCACCTTGTGCGTAGAAGCCCTGCACACAGGCAAGAAGCCCCCCAGGCCCGCGGGCGCGCCCGACCCTGGAGCCCCCTGGCTGGCTGCAGCCACAGGGAACGGGGGTTCTGAGTTGGCAGCCCCCATTCCCGAAGCATCCACGGGCAGTTCCCCGAAGGGCTGACACCGGCTGCGCCTCAGCAGCCAGACAACCTCCCTCCCTCTGGTCGGGCACTGCAAGCCACACAGCCACTTGTGTCCCCTGTGTCCCTGGAGGCCGCAGCGCGTTTTGGGTTTTGGCGCGGACGGGCCCCTCTCGGCTTCCGTAGTCTATTTGCCCCGGAGCCTGCCAGACCCCTGGCCCCAGGGGCGGGCCCTGCTGAGTCCCCGAGCGCCTCCTGGGTTCCTGCCACCACCCTTGGGCCGGGATGAGGTGCCACCTTGTGCGTAGAAGCCCTGCACACAGGCAAGAAGCCCCCCAGGCCCGCGGGCGCGCCCGACCCTGGAGCCCCCTGGCTGGCTGCAGCCACAGGGAACGGGGGTTCTGAGTTGGCAGCCCCCATTCCCGAAGCATCCACGGGCAGTTCCCCGAAGGGCTGACACCGGCTGCGCCTCAGCAGCCAGACAACCTCCCTCCCTCTGGTCGGGCACTGCAAGCCACACAGCCACTTGTGTCCCCTGTGTCCCTGGAGGCCGCAGCGCGTTTTGGGTTTTGGCGCGGACGGGCCCCTCTCGGCTTCCGTAGTCCATTTGCCCCGGAGCCTGCCAGACCCCTGGCGCCAGGGGCGGGCCCTGCTGAGTCCCCGAGCGCCTCCTGGGTTCCTGCCACCACCCTTGGGCCGGGATGAGGTGCCACCTTGTGCGTAGAAGCCCTGCACACAGGCAAGAAGCCCCCCAGGCCCGCGGGCGCGCCCGACCCTGGAGCCCCCTGGCTGGCTGCAGCCACAGGGAACGGGGGTTCTGAGTTGGCAGCCCCCATTCCCGAAGCATCCACGGGCAGTTCCCCGAAGGGCTGACACCGGCTGCGCCTCAGCAGCCAGACAACCTCCCTCCCTCTGGTCGGGCACTGCAAGCCACACAGCCACTTGTGTCCCCTGTGTCCCTGGAGGCCGCAGCGCGTTTTGGGTTTTGGCGCGGACGGGCCCCTCTCGGCTTCCGTAGTCCATTTGCCCCGGAGCCTGCCAGACCCCTGGCCCCAGGGGCGGGCCCTGCTGAGTCCCCGAGCGCCTCCTGGGTTCCTGCCACCACCCTTGGGCCGGGATGAGGTGCCACCTTGTGCGTAGAAGCCCTGCACACAGGCAAGAAGCCCCCCAGGCCCGCGGGCGCGCCCGACCCTGGAGCCCCCTGGCTGGCTGCAGCCACAGGGAACGGGGGTTCTGAGTTGGCAGCCCCCATTCCCGAAGCATCCACGGGCAGTTCCCCGAAGGGCTGACACCGGCTGCGCCTCAGCAGCCAGACAACCTCCCTCCCTCTGGTCGGGCACTGCAAGCCACACAGCCACTTGTGTCCCCTGTGTCCCTGGAGGCCGCAGCGCGTTTTGGGTTTTGGCGCGGACGGGCCCCTCTCGGCTTCCGTAGTCTATTTGCCCCGGAGCCTGCCAGACCCCTGGCCCCAGGGGCGGGCCCTGCTGAGTCCCCGAGCGCCTCCTGGGTTCCTGCCACCACCCTTGGGCCGGGATGAGGTGCCACCTTGTGCGTAGAAGCCCTGCACACAGGCAAGAAGCCCCCCAGGCCCGCGGGCGCGCCCGACCCTGGAGCCCCCTGGCTGGCTGCAGCCACAGGGAACGGGGGTTCTGAGTTGGCAGCCCCCATTCCCGAAGCATCCACGGGCAGTTCCCCGAAGGGCTGACACCGGCTGCGCCTCAGCAGCCAGACAACCTCCCTCCCTCTGGTCGGGCACTGCAAGCCACACAGCCACTTGTGTCCCCTGTGTCCCTGGAGGCCGCAGCGCGTTTTGGGTTTTGGCGCGGACGGGCCCCTCTCGGCTTCCGTAGTCCATTTGCCCCGGAGCCTGCCAGACCCCTGGCGCCAGGGGCGGGCCCTGCTGAGTCCCCGAGCGCCTCCTGGGTTCCTGCCACCACCCTTGGGCCGGGATGAGGTGCCACCTTGTGCGTAGAAGCCCTGCACACAGGCAAGAAGCCCCCCAGGCCCGCGGGCGCGCCCGACCCTGGAGCCCCCTGGCTGGCTGCAGCCACAGGGAACGGGGGTTCTGAGTTGGCAGCCCCCATTCCCGAAACATCCACGGGCAGTTCCCCGAAGGGCTGACACCGGCTGCGCCTCAGCAGCCAGACAACCTCCCTCCCTCTGGTCGGGCACTGCAAGCCACACAGCCACTTGTGTCCCCTGTGTCCCTGGAGGCCGCAGCGCGTTTTGGGTTTTGGCGCGGACGGGCCCCTCTCGGCTTCCGTAGTCCATTTGCCCCCGGAGCCTGCCAGACCCCTGGCCCCAGGGGCGGGCCCTGCTGAGTCCCCGAGCGCCTCCTGGGTTCCTGCCACCACCCTTGGGCCGGGATGAGGTGCCACCTTGTGCGTAGAAGCCCTGCACACAGGCAAGAAGCCCCCCAGGCCCGCGGGCGCGCCCGACCCTGGAGCCCCCTGGCTGGCTGCAGCCACAGGGAACGGGGGTTCTGAGTTGGCAGCCCCCATTCCCGAAGCATCCACGGGCAGTTCCCCGAAGGGCTGACACCGGCTGCGCCTCAGCAGCCAGACAACCTCCCTCCCTCTGGTCGGGCACTGCAAGCCACACAGCCACTTGTGTCCCCTGTGTCCCTGGAGGCCGCAGCGCGTTTTGGGTTTTGGCGCGGACGGGCCCCTCTCGGCTTCCGTAGTCCATTTGCCCCGGAGCCTGCCAGACCCCTGGCCCCAGGGGCGGGCCCTGCTGAGTCCCCGAGCGCCTCCTGGGTTCCTGCCACCACCCTTGGGCCGGGATGAGGTGCCACCTTGTGCGTAGAAGCCCTGCACACAGGCAAGAAGCCCCCCAGGCCCGCGGGCGCGCCCGACCCTGGAGCCCCCTGGCTGGCTGCAGCCACAGGGAACGGGGGTTCTGAGTTGGCAGCCCCCATTCCCGAAGCATCCACGGGCAGTTCCCCGAAGGGCTGACACCGGCTGCGCCTCAGCAGCCAGACAACCTCCCTCCCTCTGGTCGGGCACTGCAAGCCACACAGCCACTTGTGTCCCCTGTGTCCCTGGAGGCCGCAGCGCGTTTTGGGTTTTGGCGCGGACGGGCCCCTCTCGGCTTCGGACGGGCCCCTCTCGGCTTCCGTAGTCCATTTGCCCCGGAGCCTGCCAGACCCCTGGCCCCAGGGGCGAGCCCTGCTGAGTCCCCGAGCGCCTCCTGGGTTCCTGCCACCACCCTTGGGCCGGGATGAGGTGCCACCTTGTGCGTAGAAGCCCTGCACACAGGCAAGAAGCCCCCCAGGCCCGCGGGCGCGCCCGACCCTGGAGCCCCCTGGCTGGCTGCAGCCACAGGGAACGGGGGTTCTGAGTTGGCAGCCCCCATTCCCGAAACATCCACGGGCAGTTCCCCGAAGGGCTGACACCGGCTGCGCCTCAGCAGCCAGACAACCTCCCTCCCTCTGGTCGGGCACTGCAAGCCACACAGCCACTTGTGTCCCCTGTGTCCCTGGAGGCCGCAGCGCGTTTTGGGTTTTGGCGCGGACGGGCCCCTCTCGGCTTCCGTAGTCCATTTGCCCCCGGAGCCTGCCAGACCCCTGGCCCCAGGGGCGGGCCCTGCTGAGTCCCCGAGCGCCTCCTGGGTTCCTGCCACCACCCTTGGGCCGGGATGAGGTGCCACCTTGTGCGTAGAAGCCCTGCACACAGGCAAGAAGCCCCCAGGCCCGCGGGCGCGCCCGACCCTGGAGCCCCCTGGCTGGCTGCAGCCACAGGGAACGGGGGTTCTGAGTTGGCAGCCCCCATTCCCGAAGCATCCACGGGCAGTTCCCCGAAGGGCTGACACCGGCTGCGCCTCAGCAGCCAGACAACCTCCCTCCCTCTGGTCGGGCACTGCAAGCCACACAGCCACTTGTGTCCCCTGTGTCCCTGGAGGCCGCAGCGCGTTTTGGGTTTTGGCGCGGACGGGCCCCTCTCGGCTTCCGTAGTCCATTTGCCCCGGAGCCTGCCAGACCCCTGGCCCCAGGGGCGGGCCCTGCTGAGTCCCCGAGCGCCTCCTGGGTTCCTGCCACCACCCTTGGGCCGGGATGAGGTGCCACCTTGTGCGTAGAAGCCCTGCACACAGGCAAGAAGCCCCCCAGGCCCGCGGGCGCGCCCGACCCTGGAGCCCCCTGGCTGGCTGCAGCCACAGGGAACGGGGGTTCTGAGTTGGCAGCCCCCATTCCCGAAGCATCCACGGGCAGTTCCCCGAAGGGCTGACACCGGCTGCGCCTCAGCAGCCAGACAACCTCCCTCCCTCTGGTCGGGCACTGCAAGCCACACAGCCACTTGTGTCCCCTGTGTCCCTGGAGGCCGCAGCGCGTTTTGGGTTTTGGCGCGGACGGGCCCCTCTCGGCTTCCGTAGTCTATTTGCCCCGGAGCCTGCCAGACCCCTGGCCCCAGGGGCGGGCCCTGCTGAGTCCCCGAGCGCCTCCTGGGTTCCTGCCACCACCCTTGGGCCGGGATGAGGTGCCACCTTGTGCGTAGAAGCCCTGCACACAGGCAAGAAGCCCCCCAGGCCCGCGGGCGCGCCCGACCCTGGAGCCCCCTGGCTGGCTGCAGCCACAGGGAACGGGGGTTCTGAGTTGGCAGCCCCCATTCCCGAAGCATCCACGGGCAGTTCCCCGAAGGGCTGACACCGGCTGCGCCTCAGCAGCCAGACAACCTCCCTCCCTCTGGTCGGGCACTGCAAGCCACACAGCCACTTGTGTCCCCTGTGTCCCTGGAGGCCGCAGCGCGTTTTGGGTTTTGGCGCGGACGGGCCCCTCTCGGCTTCCGTAGTCCATTTGCCCCGGAGCCTGCCAGACCCCTGGCGCCAGGGGCGGGCCCTGCTGAGTCCCCGAGCGCCTCCTGGGTTCCTGCCACCACCCTTGGGCCGGGATGAGGTGCCACCTTGTGCGTAGAAGCCCTGCACACAGGCAAGAAGCCCCCCAGGCCCGCGGGCGCGCCCGACCCTGGAGCCCCCTGGCTGGCTGCAGCCACAGGGAACGGGGGTTCTGAGTTGGCAGCCCCCATTCCCGAAGCATCCACGGGCAGTTCCCCGAAGGGCTGACACCGGCTGCGCCTCAGCAGCCAGACAACCTCCCTCCCTCTGGTCGGGCACTGCAAGCCACACAGCCACTTGTGTCCCCTGTGTCCCTGGAGGCCGCAGCGCGTTTTGGGTTTTGGCGCGGACGGGCCCCTCTCGGCTTCCGTAGTCCATTTGCCCCGGAGCCTGCCAGACCCCTGGCCCCAGGGGCGGGCCCTGCTGAGTCCCCGAGCGCCTCCTGGGTTCCTGCCACCACCCTTGGGCCGGGATGAGGTGCCACCTTGTGCGTAGAAGCCCTGCACACAGGCAAGAAGCCCCCCAGGCCCGCGGGCGCGCCCGACCCTGGAGCCCCCTGGCTGGCTGCAGCCACAGGGAACGGGGGTTCTGAGTTGGCAGCCCCCATTCCCGAAGCATCCACGGGCAGTTCCCCGAAGGGCTGACACCGGCTGCGCCTCAGCAGCCAGACAACCTCCCTCCCTCTGGTCGGGCACTGCAAGCCACACAGCCACTTGTGTCCCCTGTGTCCCTGGAGGCCGCAGCGCGTTTTGGGTTTTGGCGCGGACGGGCCCCTCTCGGCTTCCGTAGTCTATTTGCCCCGGAGCCTGCCAGACCCCTGGCCCCAGGGGCGGGCCCTGCTGAGTCCCCGAGCGCCTCCTGGGTTCCTGCCACCACCCTTGGGCCGGGATGAGGTGCCACCTTGTGCGTAGAAGCCCTGCACACAGGCAAGAAGCCCCCCAGGCCCGCGGGCGCGCCCGACCCTGGAGCCCCCTGGCTGGCTGCAGCCACAGGGAACGGGGGTTCTGAGTTGGCAGCCCCCATTCCCGAAGCATCCACGGGCAGTTCCCCGAAGGGCTGACACCGGCTGCGCCTCAGCAGCCAGACAACCTCCCTCCCTCTGGTCGGGCACTGCAAGCCACACAGCCACTTGTGTCCCCTGTGTCCCTGGAGGCCGCAGCGCGTTTTGGGTTTTGGCGCGGACGGGCCCCTCTCGGCTTCCGTAGTCCATTTGCCCCGGAGCCTGCCAGACCCCTGGCGCCAGGGGCCGGCCCTGCTGAGTCCCCGAGCGCCTCCTGGGTTCCTGCCACCACCCTTGGGCCGGGATGAGGTGCCACCTTGTGCGTAGAAGCCCTGCACACAGGCAAGAAGCCCCCCAGGCCCGCGGGCGCGCCCGACCCTGGAGCCCCCTGGCTGGCTGCAGCCACAGGGAACGGGGGTTCTGAGTTGGCAGCCCCCATTCCCGAAACATCCACGGGCAGTTCCCCGAAGGGCTGACACCGGCTGCGCCTCAGCAGCCAGACAACCTCCCTCCCTCTGGTCGGGCACTGCAAGCCACACAGCCACTTGTGTCCCCTGTGTCCCTGGAGGCCGCAGCGCGTTTTGGGTTTTGGCGCGGACGGGCCCCTCTCGGCTTCCGTAGTCCATTTGCCCCCGGAGCCTGCCAGACCCCTGGCCCCAGGGGCGGGCCCTGCTGAGTCCCCGAGCGCCTCCTGGGTTCCTGCCACCACCCTTGGGCCGGGATGAGGTGCCACCTTGTGCGTAGAAGCCCTGCACACAGGCAAGAAGCCCCCCAGGCCCGCGGGCGCGCCCGACCCTGGAGCCCCCTGGCTGGCTGCAGCCACAGGGAACGGGGGTTCTGAGTTGGCAGCCCCCCATTCCCGAAGCATCCACGGGCAGTTCCCCGAAGGGCTGACACCGGCTGCGCCTCAGCAGCCAGACAACCTCCCTCCCTCTGGTCGGGCACTGCAAGCCACACAGCCACTTGTGTCCCCTGTGTCCCTGGAGGCCGCAGCGCGTTTTGGGTTTTGGCGCGGACGGGCCCCTCTCGGCTTCCGTAGTCCATTGCCCCGGAGCCTGCCAGACCCCTGGCCCCAGGGGCGGGCCCTGCTGAGTCCCCGAGCGCCTCCTGGGTTCCTGCCACCACCCTTGGGCCGGGATGAGGTGCCACCTTGTGCGTAGAAGCCCTGCACACAGGCAAGAAGCCCCCAGGCCCGCGGGCGCGCCCGACCCTGGAGCCCCCTGGCTGGCTGCAGCCACAGGGAACGGGGGTTCTGAGTTGGCAGCCCCCATTCCCGAAGCATCCACGGGCAGTTCCCCGAAGGGCTGACACCGGCTGCGCCTCAGCAGCCAGACAACCTCCCTCCCTCTGGTCGGGCACTGCAAGCCACACAGCCACTTGTGTCCCCTGTGTCCCTGGAGGCCGCAGCGCGTTTTGGGTTTTGGCGCGGACGGGCCCCTCTCGGCTTCCGTAGTCCATTTGTCCCGGAGCCTGCCAGACCCCTGGCCCCAGGGGCGGGCCCTGCTGAGTCCCCGAGCGCCTCCTGGGTTCCTGCCACCACCCTTGGGCCGGGATGAGGTGCCACCTTGTGCGTAGAAGCCCTGCACACAGGCAAGAAGCCCCCCAGGCCCGCGGGCGCGCCCGACCCTGGAGCCCCCTGGCTGGCTGCAGCCACAGGGAACGGGGGTTCTGAGTTGGCAGCCCCCATTCCCGAAGCATCCACGGGCAGTTCCCCGAAGGGCTGACACCGGCTGCGCCTCAGCAGCCAGACAACCTCCCTCCCTCTGGTCGGGCACTGCAAGCCACACAGCCACTTGTGTCCCCTGTGTCCCTGGAGGCCGCAGCGCGTTTTGGGTTTTGGCGCGGACGGGCCCCTCTCGGCTTCCGTAGTCCATTTGCCCCGGAGCCTGCCAGACCCCTGGCCCCAGGGGCGGGCCCTGCTGAGTCCCCGAGCGCCTCCTGGGTTCCTGCCACCACCCTTGGGCCGGGATGAGGTGCCACCTTGTGCGTAGAAGCCCTGCACACAGGCAAGAAGCCCCCCAGGCCCGCGGGCGCGCCCGACCCTGGAGCCCCCTGGCTGGCTGCAGCCACAGGGAACGGGGGTTCTGAGTTGGCAGCCCCCATTCCCGAAGCATCCACGGGCAGTTCCCCGAAGGGCTGACACCGGCTGCGCCTCAGCAGCCAGACAACCTCCCTCCCTCTGCTCGGGCACTGCAAGCCACACAGCCACTTGTGTCCCCTGTGTCCCTGGAGGCCGCAGCGCGTTTTGGGTTTTGGCGCGGACGGGCCCCTCTCGGCTTCCGTAGTCCATTTGCCCCGGAGCCTGCCAGACCCCTGGCCCCAGGGGCGGGCCCTGCTGAGTCCCCAAGCGCCTCCTGGGTTCCTGCCACCACCCTTGGGCCGGGATGAGGTGCCAACTTGTGCGTAGCAGCCCTGCACACAGGCAAGAAGCCCCCCAGGCCCGCGGGCGCGCCCGACCCTGGAGCCCCCTGGCTGGCTGCAGCCACAGGGAACGGGGGTTCTGAGTTGGCAGCCCCCATTCCCGAAGCATCCATGGGCAGTTCCCCGAAGGGCTGACACCGGCTGCGCCTCAGCAGCCAGACAACCTCCCTCCCTCTGGTCGGGCACTGCAAGCCACACAGCCACTTGTGTCCCCTGTGTCCCTGGAGGCCGCAGCGCGTTTTGGGTTTTGGCGCGGACGGGCCCCTCTCGGCTTCCGTAGTCCATTTGCCCCGGAGCCTGCCAGACCCCTGGCCCCAGGGGCGGGCCCTGCTGAGTCCCCGAGCGCCTCCTGGGTTCCTGCCACCACCCTTGGGCCGGGATGAGGTGCCACCTTGTGCGTAGAAGCCCTGCACACAGGCAAGAAGCCCCCCAGGCCCGCGGGCGCGCCCGACCCTGGAGCCCCCTGGCTGGCTGCAGCCACAGGGAACGGGGGTTCTGAGTTGGCAGCCCCCATTCCCGAAGCATCCACGGGCAGTTCCCCGAAGGGCTGACACCGGCTGCGCCTCAGCAGCCAGACAACCTCCCTCCCTCTGGTCGGGCACTGCAAGCCACACAGCCACTTGTGTCCCCTGTGTCCCTGGAGGCCGCAGCGCGTTTTGGGTTTTGGCGCGGACGGGCCCCTCTCGGCTTCCGTAGTCCATTTGCCCCGGAGCCTGCCAGACCCCTGGCCCCAGGGGCGGGCCCTGCTGAGTCCCCGAGCGCCTCCTGGGTTCCTGCCACCACCCTTGGGCCGGGATGAGGTGCCACCTTGTGCGTAGAAGCCCTGCACACAGGCAAGAAGCCCCCCAGGCCCGCGGGCGCGCCCGACCCTGGAGCCCCCTGGCTGGCTGCAGCCACAGGGAACGGGGGTTCTGAGTTGGCAGCCCCCATTCCCGAAGCATCCACGGGCAGTTCCCCGAAGGGCTGACACCGGCTGCGCCTCAGCAGCCAGACAACCTCCCTCCCTCTGGTCGGGCACTGCAAGCCACACAGCCACTTGTGTCCCCTGTGTCCCTGGAGGCCGCAGCGCGTTTTGGGTTTTGGCGCGGACGGGCCCCTCTCGGCTCGGACGGCCCCTCTCGCTTCCGTAGTCCATTTGCCCCGGAGCCTGCCAGACCCCTGGCCCCAGGGGCGAGCCCTGCTGAGTCCCCGAGCGCCTCCTGGGTTCCTGCCACCACCCTTGGGCCGGGATGAGGTGCCACCTTGTGCGTAGAAGCCCTGCACACAGGCAAGAAGCCCCCCAGGCCCGCGGGCGCGCCCGACCCTGGAGCCCCCTGGCTGGCTGCAGCCACAGGGAACGGGGGTTCTGAGTTGGCAGCCCCCATTCCCGAAACATCCACGGGCAGTTCCCCGAAGGGCTGACACCGGCTGCGCCTCAGCAGCCAGACAACCTCCCTCCCTCTGGTCGGGCACTGCAAGCCACACAGCCACTTGTGTCCCCTGTGTCCCTGGAGGCCGCAGCGCGTTTTGGGTTTTGGCGCGGACGGGCCCCTCTCGGCTTCCGTAGTCCATTTGCCCCGGAGCCTGCCAGACCCCTGGCCCCAGGGGCGGGCCCTGCTGAGTCCCCGAGCGCCTCCTGGGTTCCTGCCACCACCCTTGGGCCGGGATGAGGTGCCACCTTGTGCGTAGAAGCCCTGCACACAGGCAAGAAGCCCCCCAGGCCCGCGGGCGCGCCCGACCCTGGAGCCCCCTGGCTGGCTGCAGCCACAGGGAACGGGGGTTCTGAGTTGGCAGCCCCCATTCCCGAAGCATCCACGGGCAGTTCCCCGAAGGGCTGACACCGGCTGCGCCTCAGCAGCCAGACAACCTCCCTCCCTCTGGTCGGGCACTGCAAGCCACACAGCCACTTGTGTCCCCTGTGTCCCTGGAGGCCGCAGCGCGTTTTGGGTTTTGGCGCGGACGGGCCCCTCTCGGCTTCCGTAGTCCATTTGCCCCGGAGCCTGCCAGACCCCTGGCCCCAGGGGCGGGCCCTGCTGAGTCCCCGAGCGCCTCCTGGGTTCCTGCCACCACCCTTGGGCCGGGATGAGGTGCCACCTTGTGCGTAGAAGCCCTGCACACAGGCAAGAAGCCCCCCAGGCCCGCGGGCGCGCCCGACCCTGGAGCCCCCTGGCTGGCTGCAGCCACAGGGAACGGGGGTTCTGAGTTGGCAGCCCCCATTCCCGAAGCATCCACGGGCAGTTCCCCGAAGGGCTGACACCGGCTGCGCCTCAGCAGCCAGACAACCTCCCTCCCTCTGGTCGGGCACTGCAAGCCACACAGCCACTTGTGTCCCCTGTGTCCCTGGAGGCCGCAGCGCGTTTTGGGTTTTGGCGCGGACGGGCCCCTCTCGGCTTCCGTAGTCCATTTGTCCCGGAGCCTGCCAGACCCCTGGCCCCAGGGGCGGGCCCTGCTGAGTCCCCGAGCGCCTCCTGGGTTCCTGCCACCACCCTTGGGCCGGGATGAGGTGCCACCTTGTGCGTAGAAGCCCTGCACACAGGCAAGAAGCCCCCCAGGCCCGCGGGCGCGCCCGACCCTGGAGCCCCCTGGCTGGCTGCAGCCACAGGGAACGGGGGTTCTGAGTTGGCAGCCCCCATTCCCGAAGCATCCACGGGCAGTTCCCCGAAGGGCTGACACCGGCTGCGCCTCAGCAGCCAGACAACCTCCCTCCCTCTGGTCGGGCACTGCAAGCCACACAGCCACTTGTGTCCCCTGTGTCCCTGGAGGCCGCAGCGCGTTTTGGGTTTTGGCGCGGACGGGCCCCTCTCGGCTTCCGTAGTCCATTTGCCCCGGAGCCTGCCAGACCCCTGGCCCCAGGGGCGGGCCCTGCTGAGTCCCCGAGCGCCTCCTGGGTTCCTGCCACCACCCTTGGGCCGGGATGAGGTGCCACCTTGTGCGTAGAAGCCCTGCACACAGGCAAGAAGCCCCCCAGGCCCGCGGGCGCGCCCGACCCTGGAGCCCCCTGGCTGGCTGCAGCCACAGGGAACGGGGGTTCTGAGTTGGCAGCCCCCATTCCCGAAGCATCCACGGGCAGTTCCCGAAGGGCTGACACCGGCTGCGCCTCAGCAGCCAGACAACCTCCCTCCCTCTGGTCGGGCACTGCAAGCCACACAGCCACTTGTGTCCCCTGTGTCCCTGGAGGCCGCAGCGCGTTTTGGGTTTTGGCGCGGACGGGCCCCTCTCGGCTTCCGTAGTCCATTTGCCCCGGAGCCTGCCAGACCCCTGGCCCCAGGGGCGGGCCCTGCTGAGTCCCCGAGCGCCTCCTGGGTTCCTGCCACCACCCTTGGGCCGGGATGAGGTGCCAACTTGTGCGTAGCAGCCCTGCACACAGGCAAGAAGCCCCCCAGGCCCGCGGGCGCGCCCGACCCTGGAGCCCCCTGGCTGGCTGCAGCCACAGGGAACGGGGGTTCTGAGTTGGCAGCCCCCATTCCCGAAGCATCCATGGGCAGTTCCCCGAAGGGCTGACACCGGCTGCGCCTCAGCAGCCAGACAACCTCCCTCCCTCTGGTCGGGCACTGCAAGCCACACAGCCACTTGTGTCCCCTGTGTCCCTGGAGGCCGCAGCGCGTTTTGGGTTTTGGCGCGGACGGGCCCCTCTCGGCTTCCGTAGTCCATTTGCCCCGGAGCCTGCCAGACCCCTGGCCCCAGGGGCGGGCCCTGCTGAGTCCCCGAGCGCCTCCTGGGTTCCTGCCACCACCCTTGGGCCGGGATGAGGTGCCACCTTGTGCGTAGAAGCCCTGCACACAGGCAAGAAGCCCCCCAGGCCCGCGGGCGCGCCCGACCCTGGAGCCCCCTGGCTGGCTGCAGCCACAGGGAACGGGGGTTCTGAGTTGGCAGCCCCCATTCCCGAAGCATCCACGGGCAGTTCCCCGAAGGGCTGACACCGGCTGCGCCTCAGCAGCCAGACAACCTCCCTCCCTCTGGTCGGGCACTGCAAGCCACACAGCCACTTGTGTCCCCTGTGTCCCTGGAGGCCGCAGCGCGTTTTGGGTTTTGGCGCGGACGGGCCCCTCTCGGCTTCCGTAGTCCATTTGCCCGGAGCCTGCCAGACCCCTGGCCCCAGGGGCGGGCCCTGCTGAGTCCCCGAGCGCCTCCTGGGTTCCTGCCACCACCCTTGGGCCGGGATGAGGTGCCACCTTGTGCGTAGAAGCCCTGCACACAGGCAAGAAGCCCCCCAGGCCCGCGGGCGCGCCCGACCCTGGAGCCCCCTGGCTGGCTGCAGCCACAGGGAACGGGGGTTCTGAGTTGGCAGCCCCCATTCCCGAAGCATCCACGGGCAGTTCCCCGAAGGGCTGACACCGGCTGCGCCTCAGCAGCCAGACAACCTCCCTCCCTCTGGTCGGGCACTGCAAGCCACACAGCCACTTGTGTCCCCTGTGTCCCTGGAGGCCGCAGCGCGTTTTGGGTTTTGGCGCGGACGGGCCCCTCTCGGCTTCGGACGGGCCCCTCTCGGCTTCCGTAGTCCATTTGCCCCGGAGCCTGCCAGACCCCTGGCCCCAGGGGCGAGCCCTGCTGAGTCCCCGAGCGCCTCCTGGGTTCCTGCCACCACCCTTGGGCCGGGATGAGGTGCCACCTTGTGCGTAGAAGCCCTGCACACAGGCAAGAAGCCCCCCAGGCCCGCGGGCGCGCCCGACCCTGGAGCCCCCTGGCTGGCTGCAGCCACAGGGAACGGGGGTTCTGAGTTGGCAGCCCCCATTCCCGAAGCATCCACGGGCAGTTCCCCGAAGGGCTGACACCGGCTGCGCCTCAGCAGCCAGACAACCTCCCTCCCTCTGGTCGGGCACTGCAAGCCACACAGCCACTTGTGTCCCCTGTGTCCCTGGAGGCCGCAGCGCGTTTTGGGTTTTGGCGCGGACGGGCCCCTCTCGGCTTCCGTAGTCCATTTGCCCCCGGAGCCTGCCAGACCCCTGGCCCCAGGGGCGGGCCCTGCTGAGTCCCCGAGCGCCTCCTGGGTTCCTGCCACCACCCTTGGGCCGGGATGTGGTGCCACCTTGTGCGTAGAAGCCCTGCACACAGGCAAGAAGCCCCCAGGCCCGCGGGCGCGCCCGACCCTGGAGCCCCCTGGCTGGCTGCAGCCACAGGGAACGGGGGTTCTGAGTTGGCAGCCCCCATTCCCGAAGCATCCACGGGCAGTTCCCCGAAGGGCTGACACCGGCTGCGCCTCAGCAGCCAGACAACCTCCCTCCCTCTGGTCGGGCACTGCAAGCCACACAGCCACTTGTGTCCCCTGTGTCCCTGGAGGCCGCAGCGCGTTTTGGGTTTTGGCGCGGACGGGCCCCTCTCGGCTTCCGTAGTCTATTTGCCCCGGAGCCTGCCAGACCCCTGGCCCCAGGGGCGGGCCCTGCTGAGTCCCCGAGCGCCTCCTGGGTTCCTGCCACCACCCTTGGGCCGGGATGAGGTGCCACCTTGTGCGTAGAAGCCCTGCACACAGGCAAGAAGCCCCCCAGGCCCGCGGGCGCGCCCGACCCTGGAGCCCCCTGGCTGGCTGCAGCCACAGGGAACGGGGGTTCTGAGTTGGCAGCCCCCATTCCCGAAGCATCCACGGGCAGTTCCCCGAAGGGCTGACACCGGCTGCGCCTCAGCAGCCAGACAACCTCCCTCCCTCTGGTCGGGCACTGCAAGCCACACAGCCACTTGTGTCCCCTGTGTCCCTGGAGGCCGCAGCGCGTTTTGGGTTTTGGCGCGGACGGGCCCCTCTCGGCTTCCGTAGTCCATTTGCCCCGGAGCCTGCCAGACCCCTGGCCCCAGGGGCGGGCCCTGCTGAGTCCCCGAGCGCCTCCTGGGTTCCTGCCACCACCCTTGGGCCGGGATGAGGTGCCACCTTGTGCGTAGAAGCCCTGCACACAGGCAAGAAGCCCCCCAGGCCCGCGGGCGCGCCCGACCCTGGAGCCCCCTGGCTGGCTGCAGCCACAGGGAACGGGGGTTCTGAGTTGGCAGCCCCCATTCCCGAAGCATCCACGGGCAGTTCCCCGAAGGGCTGACACCGGCTGCGCCTCAGCAGCCAGACAACCTCCCTCCCTCTGGTCGGGCACTGCAAGCCACACAGCCACTTGTGTCCCCTGTGTCCCTGGAGGCCGCAGCGCGTTTTGGGTTTTGGCGCGGACGGGCCCCTCTCGGCTTCCGTAGTCCATTTGCCCCGGAGCCTGCCAGACCCCTGGCCCCAGGGGCGGGCCCTGCTGAGTCCCCGAGCGCCTCCTGGGTTCCTGCCACCACCCTTGGGCCGGGATGAGGTGCCACCTTGTGCGTAGAAGCCCTGCACACAGGCAAGAAGCCCCCCAGGCCCGCGGGCGCGCCCGACCCTGGAGCCCCCTGGCTGGCTGCAGCCACAGGGAACGGGGGTTCTGAGTTGGCAGCCCCCATTCCCGAAGCATCCACGGGCAGTTCCCCGAAGGGCTGACACCGGCTGCGCCTCAGCAGCCAGACAACCTCCCTCCCTCTGGTCGGGCACTGCAAGCCACACAGCCACTTGTGTCCCCTGTGTCCCTGGAGGCCGCAGCGCGTTTTGGGTTTTGGCGCGGACGGGCCCCTCTCGGCTTCCGTAGTCCATTTGCCCCGGAGCCTGCCAGACCCCTGGCCCCAGGGGCGGGCCCTGCTGAGTCCCCGAGCGCCTCCTGGGTTCCTGCCACCACCCTTGGGCCGGGATGAGGTGCCACCTTGTGCGTAGAAGCCCTGCACACAGGCAAGAAGCCCCCCAGGCCCGCGGGCGTGCCCGACCCTGGAGCCCCCTGGCTGGCTGCAGCCACAGGGAACGGGGGTTCTGAGTTGGCAGCCCCCATTCCCGAAGCATCCACGGGCAGTTCCCCGAAGGGCTGACACCGGCTGCGCCTCAGCAGCCAGACAACCTCCCTCCCTCTGGTCGGGCACTGCAAGCCACACAGCCACTTGTGTCCCCTGTGTCCCTGGAGGCCGCAGCGCGTTTTGGGTTTTGGCGCGGACGGGCCCCTCTCGGCTTCCGTAGTCCATTTGCCCCCGGAGCCTGCCAGACCCCTGGCCCCAGGGGCGGGCCCTGCTGAGTCCCCGAGCGCCTCCTGGGTTCCTGCCACCACCCTTGGGCCGGGATGAGGTGCCAACTTGTGCGTAGAAGCCCTGCACACAGGAAAGAAGCCCCCCAGGCCCGCGGGCGCGCCCGACCCTGGAGCCCCCTGGCTGGCTGCAGCCACAGGGAACGGGGGTTCTGAGTTGGCAGCCCCCATTCCCGAAGCATCCATGGGCAGTTCCCCGAAGGGCTGACACCGGCTGCGCCTCAGCAGCCAGACAACCTCCCTCCCTCTGGTCGGGCACTGCAAGCCACACAGCCACTTGTGTCCCCTGTGTCCCTGGAGGCCGCAGCGCGTTTTGGGTTTTGGCGCGGACGGGCCCCTCTCGGCTTCCGTAGTCCATTTGCCCCGGAGCCTGCCAGACCCCTGGCCCCAGGGGCGGGCCCTGCTGAGTCCCCGAGCGCCTCCTGGGTTCCTGCCACCACCCTTGGGCCAGGATGAGGTGCCAACTTGTGCGTAGCAGCCCTGCACACAGGCAAGAAGCCCCCCAGGCCCGCGGGCGCGCCCGACCCTGGAGCCCCCTGGCTGGCTGCAGCCACAGGGAACGGGGGTTCTGAGTTGGCAGCCCCCATTCCCGAAGCATCCATGGGCAGTTCCCCGAAGGGCTGACACCGGCTGCGCCTCAGCAGCCAGACAACCTCCCTCCCTCTGGTCGGGCACTGCAAGCCACACAGCCACTTGTGTCCCCTG
>NW_026909315.1:0-77112 GCF_033115175.1 Lepus europaeus
TTGAGTCCTGACTGCTCCATTTTCAATCCAGCTCTCTGCTAATGTGCCTAGGAAAGCAGTGAAGGATGGCCCAAGTCCTTGAGCCCCTGCTCCCACTTGGAAGGTCAGGAAGAAGCTCCTGGCTTCAGATTGGCTCAGATCTGGCCATTGTCATTTGGGGAGTGAACCAGTGGATGGAAGACCTCTCTCCCTCTGTCTCTACCTCTCTCTACAACTCTGTCTTTCAAATAACTAAAATGAAACTTAAAGAAAAAAAGACATTTGGAGCAGCACAGTTCATAACAGCTACAGACTAAAAATCACTCAAATGTCTTTCAGTAGTTGAGTGGATAAATACATTGTAGTATGATAGTAAAATTCAGTACTATGTTGCATTGAGAAGGAATAAACTATTGTTATCAGCCACATGAGTAAACCCAATAAGTATAATGATAAATATGCAGAAAAACATTATGCTCCATATGATTCCATTTATGAAGAGATCATAAATAGGCAAAACTGATATAAAATCTTATACATCAGGACACTGGTTGCTTCTAGGGGGAAGTAATGAATGGTAGAAATCATAAGGGGCTTCAGAGGCAATGGCACTGTTGTCTCTTGGTGTGTACTGGTATATGAGGTGCGCTCACACTGTGAACATTCATGAGGCTGGACACTTAGGGTTTATGCATTTCCCTTTATGTGTCCTACTTCTATTAAAAAACGTATTCTTGGAGTTTGAAACAAGAGTACAACAAAAGTAGCTGGACATAACATTATTCATACTATCATAAAATACTTCTCAAGCCTGTACTTTTCCCTTTGAAGTTCACAAGGAGATTTATCTCAAGAAGCATATTTGAAATGTGATCAATTAAAAAGTGCTGGAATGGCTCCATCCTGGATCCATTGTTCAGAGATGCTGGCAGAGGGCTAAATGCTGCTGGATCTCCCAAGACAAATATAAAATTATTGTGCTTAGAAGAAATCAGAGTTGTACTATGCTACTAAAGAGCAAAATATTTGTCTTTGACTGTGTCAGAGATTAAAGAAAGAATCCAGTTTTTTTTCCCTAATTTTTTGGTAGTATTTCAGTTAGGAAGGGCCTCCTTGTTCATTAATTTCAGATACCATTCTCAAATGCAGGTAGAATGGCTGGATTGTAAGACTGAGGACTAAGAATCTACTTCAGTCAACCCTCCTACAACAAATCCATAGAAATGATGTAAGATATACTTTAGCAAAATAAGGAGGATAAAATGGAATAGGAGAGAATAAGTGGGAAAAAGGAGGAGGGAGAGCAATAGAGGAAGTAATAGCAATGTCATGATACCTAGCCTTGGGTATGTAGGGGGACCATTCAGTGGATGAGACTCTAGGAATCTCTAGGACAGAAAGCAAATCGGGTCAACTTAAGAGGGAAAACTGATATAAAAAGAAAAATCATTGCAATGGAGGGCACAGCACAAAGAGAATTTGTTCCCAAAAGTGTTTTCTTCCAAGAGAGTTATACCCATCATGCTCTTAGAAGCAGTGTGGCTATTTGAGATGAAATGTGATTTTAAAAAAAATGATTGAGGGAAAAAGGTTGGGAAACTATGGAAAGACTCTTGAAAGGATGACAACTTAGAATTACAATGGAAACCGGCCGGCGCCGTGGCTCAATAGGCTAATCCTCCACCTTGTGGCACCGGCACACCGGGTTCTAGTCCCCGTCAGGGCGCCGGGTTCTGTCCCGGTTGACCCTCTTCTAGGCCAGCTCTCTGCTGTGGCCCGGGAGTGCAGTGGAGGATGACCCAAATGCTAGGGCCCTGCACCCCATGGGAGATCAGGAGAAGCACCTGGCTCCTGCCATCGGATCAACGCTGTGCGCCAGCCATAGCGCGCCAGCCGTGGCGGCCATTGGAGGGTGAACCAACGGCAAAGGAAGACCTTTCTCTCTGTCTCTCTCTCACTGTCCACTCTGCCTGTCAAAAAAAAAAAAAAAAAAGAATTACAATGGAAACCAACCAACAGAGTATATAGTTTACAGGGAGTGTTCCTTGTGCATGAGAAAGTCTCAGTAAATCAAGTGTTCATTAGATTCAACACTATGGAGGTCACTGTCCCTTGACAAGGGCAATTTCAGTGCAACAAAAGAGTTGGGAGCCTGTGTGTTGTGGAGAGGGAACGGAAAGGGAGACTGAAAATTGCCTTTAAATGGTAAACCCAAAGGGAATGAGAAAGATTGGGTCATAGCTTCAGGAGGATAAGAGATCAAAAGTTCCTGGGGATTTTTTTTGTCATTTTCTTTTTTTAAGATTTAGTTATGTATTTGAAAGGCAGAGTTACAGAAAGAGAGGGGGAGAGAGAGGAGGATACAGAGACAAAGAGATCTTCCAATCACAGGTTCACTCCCTTAATGGCTGCAATGGCTAGGGCTGGGCCAGGCTAAATCCAAGAGCCAGGAACTCCATCCAGGTCCTCCATGTGGATGACAGGAACCCAAGTACTTGGACCATCTTCCCCTGCCTTCCCAAGGTCCTGGATCAGAAGAAGTGCAGCTGGGACTCAAACCAATGCTCCTATATGAGATGCCAGCATTGCAGGTAGCAGCTTAACCTGCTGTGCTATAACACCCGTGTCTGATCTTTTCTTTTTTAATAGTGGAAAAAGACTTAACCACGTTTATACATTGAAAAGGAAGAAAAAAATATTGAAAAAGTCAGAATGGGAAATTTTCAAGGATTTTCTTAATTCTGGCTGCTATAAAATTAGCATAGACTGAGTGGTTTAAACAACAGACATTTATTTCTCCCATTTCTAAGATCTCCCAGATCCCAGAGGCTGAGAAACCCAAGCTCAATGAAGCAGCAGACCCCGTGTCTGGAGACACTCTGCTGCTTCAGTTTTCAGAGGGTTTTCTCCTCATTGTATCCTCACGTGTAAGACAGCAGGGATCTTTTGTGTCTCTTCTTATCCAGACACAATCCCAACATGACGGTTCTACCTCCATGGCCTAATTACCCCTCAAAGACCCTCTCTTCACTTTGGAATGTATTGCTTTGGAGGGAAACGAACACTTAGTCTACAGCACATAGTAATATGCTATATCCCATACTAAAGTGATGAGGTATGTCTGAGAAAGGAGGAAAATATGGGTATGGTAAGCAGCAGACAAAAGAGAGCAAGAAGTTGGCCTCTTTCATTGTTGGTGGTCCAGAGAACTCCAGATATTTCCGTGAAGTAAGAAGGAAGGTGTCCCACGGGCATGATGGGAACAGTTGTTGTTAAGAGCTTTGAGGCAAGCGGTCAGCAATGGTTCCCACAGGAGAGAGGTGAGCAATAACAACAGGATTCCGCAGTGGTGTTGAGAACCCACAAACACCATGAGTTTATAGACACTACTCTGCACACTTGTAAGTTTTCTTTTTTAGTAGCACTCAGTACCCTGGTTTAGTAACAGAGAAGATGGATTCCTGTGTTTTTCCAGAGCTGGGGTTTTGCCAGGAGAATGAAACCAAAGACAGGAACCAGGGAGTTGAGGGTGTGTGTGAGCCAGTGATCCAGGGACCAACACGTGAGCTAAGCTATGGGGTTAGGCAAAGACAAAGCTTTGGTACTGGAAGTATCAAAGGGCTAGTTGTGGAAACAGAACCATTAAGATAGAGAGGAGGTTGGATCAGAGACATGGGGGTCTATTGAACTAGATCTTGAATGGCAACGGGCAGAGAGCAGGAAGTATGAGAAGTTGAATTTGGAAATGGAAAGGATACTGTATCCCAGGGAAAGAGTCATATACCTAAAGATGATACAAAGGGTAATAGTGAGAAATTTTATGTAACTGAAGTGAGCAAATCAAGATAGAAATGTAGACTAGGGCAGATTGTGAAGAGCCTGGAAGAGTTGAGCATCATTTCCCCTGAGAGGCCAGGAGACAGCAGAGGTTCTCAGGGGAGTCAGGGCTGTCTCTTAGGGCTATGATGGGGCAGGTTGTGTCTCTCAGAGGGGCTCCTCCATGGGGGCTGAACTCCAGGCCTGGCTCTGCTCTGTGACCCCTTCAACAAGAGGAAAAGGATCGTTTGTGTAATTCCTCACACACCTGCCCCCACCAGAAGGGGGAACCCTTTTCTAACTTACACTCCTGAACCTGAGGCCAGGCATTGCTGAGTGGCTAGCTGTGACCCTGAAGGCAAGCACGGAGAGCTGAATGGTTATCAGCGTTTTTGACAAGGAGTTGGCTGAAGGCAGCCATGAACAAAGAAGAGAAGCCAGAGGCAGAAGGGAGCCCTGAGGTAGACTTAACACTGGGCAGCTCTGGATGTACGCATGGTGGGAAAGGGAGAAGTTGGAGATGACTCAGATTCATTCTCCAGAATAAAACCTGACCACAGTGAATGCTCAATTAGCATCTGTCAGCTGAAAAATAAAATATAGCTTAATACAGTGAAAACATTTTCAAGGAAGAGATGCTGTCTATTGGGATGAAACCCATAGGAAATCAAGACAGTTCTGTCATCTTATTGCTCCCAAATTTTTAGTGAATTTTAGAGTTCAGCAGCCATTGGAGGGTGAACCAACGGTAAAGGAAGACCTTTCTCTCTGTCTCTCTCTTACTATCTATATCTCTACCTGTCAAATAAAAATTTTTTTAAAAATATTTATTTATTTATTTGACAGAGTAAGCAGAAGAAGAGAGAGTGAGACAGGGAGGGAGGGAGGGAAGGAGAGAGAGAGAGAGAAAGAGAGAGACGGTCCATCAGCTGGTTCACTCCCCAAGTGGCTACAATGACCAGAACTGGTCCAAGCCAAAGACAGGAGCCTGGAACTACATCCAGGTCTATCGGGTGGGTGGTAGGTGCCCAAGCACTTGAGCCATCATCCATTGCCGTCCAGGCACATTAGTGGGGAGCTGGATTGAACACAGAATGGCTGGAACTCTAATCAGTTGCAAGCCAACAGCTTAACCCCTGTGCCACAACGCTGCCCCCTGCAGGTACTTTTTAAGAAGAGAATTAAGTCACTCCTTTCTGATTGGAATTAGCTAGTCACAGGATTTATAACTTTTAACATAAGACATGCTTGTTTGAATCTGAGGGAGTCGACAGAAGGAGATGAATTTCCCCCAGATCATACAGCCAGTGAGTGGGAAAGCCCGAGTTCAGACTGTTCTCAGGTTTGCCACCCTAGGCTCCTCTGCCAAAAACAAGGGTTCCAATGGGAACCGGAGAGTGATGCTTATAGAAGCTTCACTTCCAGGTGCCTGAAATACTGAAAAAGAATAACAAATACTCACAGCAATGTGGAGTGCTTATGATTCTCCTTAATATGTAAATATGTCCTTGTTCTATTTAGAGCTCTCTGCAAATAGAAAATACATGTTTGACACAAACTGATTTGCACATCACACAGAAAATCTAAGAGAGAAAGTCGGTGCTGTCCATACCAGATGCCTTGGTGTTGAGACTGGTTTGATCTAGATTACTAATAAACGTGTTCCAAAAGCAAACCACCCCGATCTTTAAGGAAATGAGTAAGATAGCAATTAAAAAATAAGTGAATAGCTCTGAGAAATACAAAATCTTTGCAGGTTAGAGAGTCACTGTGAAGAATCTAGAAACTGCATTAACAAGTTTGATACATGGTTATTCAGTGAACCAAATGACTTGGTTACTTAAGAGCAAGTAATTGAAATTGTTTGCAGTCATTGGCTTTCTTATTGAGATAATGCCAGGAAACTCTAGATTTTAAACTTTAACCAATACAATTTTTAGTCTTTATTATGACATTGTTTAGTTTCAGCTTGAGAATACAGCATCTACATGGTTTCATTATTTTTCACTAATGATTATTAAAATTAACTAATTCTTGGTTTGGTGTTTTCGTGGGTTGGTTTTGTTTTTTTGTTTTGTTTTGTTTTGTTTTTGCCGTATGCTAAAACATTTAACAAAATCTTTTGTCTTCCTTGCACATATTTGTGACTTTATAAAGGCAGAGTGAATAATCCCTCAATTCTTAGCATCAGTGAGTTAAAGATAATATCTGACAAAAAAAAAATTAATCTATCTATACTGATGTCTGCCGTACTGGGTACAACAGGTATGTCTGCTTCAATAATAGGAATAATTCAGGTTGAAAAGATGCTCATTGTCTTTTCTCAAGATAAATTTTAAGCATGGAGGCTTGGCCTCACATTATAATGGCATTAGTTTGGAATCTTCATGTTTGAGTCACGTCATTAAGTCCACCTTCTGCGGACGATGCGAAGTCTGAGCTGATCTTGATTTGAAGGTGCCAGGCATCATTCTTCTGGCTTCTGAGATACAGGTGGCAAATACCAGAGATGCTGTAGGATCATGTGAGAGATAGTAAAGAAATAGAAAAACAAAAAAACAAAATAAAATCTAACTATGCAGAGTTTTGCTTAGAAACAAAAATTGAGTTTTGCTCAAAGTAGCTTGTTGTTTCCTGTGCCAGGAACTACTGTGCAGGCCCAGCAGGAAGTGTGCTACAGAGCAGGATCACCTTACACCCTCGTTTTATGGTTCATTTCACTTATTTAATGCAATCTGAGAACCTGCAAAGGAGCATGTTAGAAGGAAGGAATAGGCTTTTTGTCTTGTTTTGTTTTGTTTTTGAGTTTCTTTGAATCAAAACATTTGTTTTTACAAGGTGCTTAAAGTCCCAGGGAAACGGGACTTGTAGAGTGGCATAGTGAAGAAATTTCTCTGTCACACAATGTAAAGCAAGACAGAGTTGTGTTACGCCTGCACTTGAGTTATGTCTGTTTCTTTTGCTGTCCTACTTACATAATTTGAAAAATTACAACCATGCCCATGACTGGTCTAAGTCATTTTGAATTTCATTTAAGCTCCTCCTAGGGTCTCTAACTTGCTGGAGAATGATATTGGTAGGGAGAAGGGAAAAGGAACGTATTTGAGATGCAAAATAGCGATTCATTTGTCGAACAGAGGAAGGAATTGGCTTTGCTGCACTGCTTGGATATGTGTGAATGGAACAGCTGGATTTGCCTGTGGTGGCAGACACCACTCCTCACATGCTGTCTGTCTTCCCCTCCAGAGACCTCAGTATGAACAACATCAGTCAGCTGCCCCTGAGTCCCCTGCACAGTCTCCGCTTCCTAGAGGAATTGTAAGTATCACCGGCGTCCTGATGCATCCAGTCAACACTGGACACATTCTTGTGTTTGTCTCTCATACTTACTGTGGGAACCAGATAAAACAAGGCAGAGAAGCTGTCAGCACCAACAGTTTTGGCACATGAGGAAACACTTAGTTGGGGCGTGGGGTGAAGGGGGGGCAGGGGGAGAATTGCTTATGATTCTGGAAATCAACTTATAAAAGAGTTTACCAGGAGGCTACAACTTTCTAAGGTGAGACTGAGCCAAACAAATTAAAATTTTAAAACAAAGGCTGTTTAAAAGAGCTGGAGAGCTTTTTGGAAATAGTTAAGCAGCAGGATATTAAAAGTTTGAATACTGGTTCATGTTTATTAAAATAGCAAGTAAAGCTATAATCAAAACCAAAAACTGCTGCTTGGTTCGGTTTGTGACAGGGAGAATTGAGTCCACATTGCATAGCACCAAAACTTCTTGTCCTAATCACTTTTAATTACTCTTTCCCTACTTTTAAATTTAGCTTCCCTCAAGGCTTCAACAGGAAAAAAAAAAAAAAAAAAAAAACGTGAAATCCACAAAGGACTTAAAACTGGGCTCTCCCAAACTCACTGTAAAAAAGATATAATAATAATAAAAGGAAAAAGCTAAAAATTAGTTAATGATACACAGAGGAATTTTGGTGAAGTTTAGTGATCACTTTCCAGAAGATGAAAAAGAACTGTATAAACCAAAGATCTGCATTTGAAATTTCATTTGATCCCTTTACCCTTTGGAGTGATGGGCACGAAGGAAGTGATAAACCATCAGAGCCCTTGTGAAGAGTGTTTGGCACCATCAGTGGAGTAAATCCTCGGCCTATTGATTAAAGCAATCATTTAGACGATAACCTCTTTTGAAAATGCTTTCTTTTTAAATCCTAAAGTCAGGGTCCAATCTGGGGAATAATTTGAATTGTTGATTCCCCACTCTATCCACCCTGGGAGATGGAAAGAATGTCCCATCATAAGCAAATTTCACTACATTGATCTTTTTCCTTTTAAGATTTATTTATTTGACAGCAGAGTAACAGAAAGAGAGGGAGAAACAGAGAGAGAGGGAGAGGGAGAGAGAGATCTCCTGTGTGCTGGTTCACTCCCCAAATGGCCACAACTGCCAGAGCTGGATTAGACCAAAGGCAGGGCCAGGAACTCCATCAGGGTCTCCTACGTGGGTTACAGGGGCCCAAACATTTGAACCATCTTCTGCTGCTTTCTCAGGCACACTAGCAGGGAGCCAGATCGGAAGTGGAGCAGAGGGAACTCCAACAGGGGCTCATGTGGGATGCCATTGTGGCAGGCAGCAGCTTAACCCGCTGTGCCACAGCACCTGCCGAATGATGACCTTTCTTTTTTCAAGCAGATAATATTCTCAAATTTCTACGAAGTCAAGTTTTCATTTACATTTATATTTAAGAAATGCTGTTGTTCCACTATTGAAATCAGTTGAAGATAATCAAATTACATCAAGCCATGCCAATGATTTCTCAGTCTTAAATGATCTTAGGTAATGAGAAGGTACCACAATTTTTTTTCATTCAAAGAATGGCTTTTCACTCTAGTTTCCAGGCTCCTCTTTTTCTCTCTCCTTTTCTCTCTGGCATTTCCATTGCTAGAATGCAAACTTCCTAAGGGATAGGATTGTGTCTTTGTCGTGACTGGTCTATGTTAAACCTGTAAATGTTTGCTGAAAGCTAATGAGAAAGCAAAACATGGAGAAGGAGCTTCTTGTTCATGTTAACTGCCTTCAGAAAAAAGTAACAGACCTAAATGACAAGAGCCAATGTTTTTAATGATTATTTTAAGTAAAATTTCAGGCATCAGGATTTTCTTGTGGGGACTGGTATTAAGGTTCAGTGAACTAAAGCTACTACCTGTATTGTCAAGCTGGTTTGAATCCCAGCTGCTCTGTTTCTAATCCAGTTTCCTGCTAATGCTCCACGGAAGGCAGTGTAAGGTGGCCCAGGTACTTGGGCCCCTGCCACCCACATGGGAGACTCAGATGGAATTCCAGGCTCTTATCTTCAGCTTGGCTCAGATCTGGCTGTTGCAGCCATTTGGGCAATGAACCTAGTGGATGGAAGATCTCTCTTTTTCTGTATCTCTTCCTTTCTGTCAACTCTGCCTTTCAAATTAAAAAAAAAATTTTCTTCTTGATTTTGTCCTTCTCATTCTTCTTTCCACCATAATTAATATATAATATATAGCCTTGTTTACACACATATTCCTAAGATATACATTTCTAGCATTTTCTCTTTAATTTCCTTATAATATACCATGGCAAAATGTTTCACTTCTCCCTCAACACACACCTCAACTTTAAACCACAAACCGAGTCAGTAAATAATTCACTTCCCCAAGGACTTTGTTTAATAGAGTTCCCCCTCAGTGATCCAACTCATTCAGAATAATTCCTTTCTTCATGAGGTGAATGTTAATTCTGTTCCAACCCCACTTTGTCAGAAGATAATTGAGAAAAATTCCCAAAACGTGGGTGGAGTTGGGGGATGGAAAACTACTATTTGAAAATGCAATTTTTCTGTGTTGTCTTATTTTTATCTCCTTGGATACTCCATCAAATATCTTGAATCACAGAATTTCAGAAATAGAGGGACCCTTTAAAGACTATTCATTCCATTTTCTCATTCTATTCTGGAATTCCTTCTGCTGAGCCAGCCAACTTACTGAATTTCAAATCAGGGCCACTTTCTCTTATAGAATTCTGGGTTGCATCTAACTGATGTTTTGAAGACATTGTTATTCATTTAGCAGCAAACGGGAATAGTATTTATAGAACCTGGAAAAATGATCAGCTCTGCTTACTTTATTCCTTTCTTCCAAAGGCTAAATTTAGGAAGATTTTTTTTCCCCAAACACCCCTTTAGCAGAATCTTTTGATTGTGTCTTTATTATGCTGATGATGGTTTCTATTAGACTCAGCTATGTTTAGATCTGTCTTCTCTTTTAGAGCATAAGAGGTTCTAAAATAATAATTTAACAATAATAACAGCTTACTTCGTGCTTGTGCCTGTTCAAAGTGCTTTATACACATCGTCCCACTGAATCCCCTTAACAAGCCCCCAAAGGCAGATATTTTTATATTCCCACTTAACATAAGAAAACTGAAATAAACAGAAAGTAAGAAACTTGCTCAAGATAATGGAGTTGGTAAGTGTCAGAGCTAAGATTCAAGTTCATTCAAAGCTAAGATTCAAAATGACTTTCAAAGGTTGCTGGGGAAGTAGAGGGAAGGTAAGGAATTATGCAGGCCCATCTGTTCTCTTTGCCCTGGTAACACCTGTACAGTGCTTTGCACAGTTCAACATTTTTTTTTAAGATTTATTTATTTATTTGAAAGTCAGAGCTACACAGAGAAAGCAGAGGCAGAAAGAGAGAGAGAGGTCCTCCATCCACTGGTTCACTCCCCAATTGGCTGCAATGGCCGAAGCTGTGCCGATCCAAAGCCAGGAGCTAGGATCTTTTCCCGGGTCTCCCACGTGGGAGCAGGGGCCCAAGGACCTGGGCCATCCTCCACTGCTATCCCAGGCCACAACAGAGAGCTGGATTGGAAGTGAAGCAGCCGGGTCTTGAACCGGCGCCCATATGGGATGCCAGAGTTTCAGGCCAGGGCGTTAACCCACTGTGCCACAGCGCTGGCCCCTGCACAGTTCAACATTTTTAAATGTCCTCTAAACCAAGTTGTATAATGATAAGTGTCCATGTATATCTCTGTGTTTGTATCTGTGTCTGTGAGGGGGAATCAGAGAGAATGAGTGAGAAAGTGAGAAAGAGCTCTCTACTCAGGAAGGGGAAAAAGGATGTTCAGTTTGTTAATCAAATACCATCGTATATTGGCCCTGGGAAAACTGTCATCAGAATTCTCAGGTGTAGAATTTCACCAAGCTATCATTGTTCAACAGATTAATATTTTTATATACAAAAACATATGATTGGGCACCATGTTTTATATAGTGTTTTACTTGAACTAACAAATGACCAACCGTACGCTACATACAAAGTGTAAGAATCTGCCAGTGTGTTTGCATGTCTTGTGTTATGACAACGGGGGGACTATTTGAAAGTATAAAATCTTTCATTCAGCTTATTCAGCTCAGGTCTATGCTTTACCTCCTCATGCACTATTAGGAAACTTCTGATACTCTCAGCATTAGTAAACTCCCCACTCCAAAACTCAGCCTTTGAAAAATCTCTATTAATAAAGTTGAGTTACCACTCTTCCCCTGGGCTCTAATTACACAGTACATCATTTCCCTGGTTTGAATATTTAGCTATGTAATAAAATGTGTAGACAGCCATGGTTTATCCTTCATCCATCAGTAGAGCTTAACAAGGATGACATACTTTAAAATTCTGTAAGATGCAGTAAACCCTAGAGATATTCGTGAACTTATTGTTAAAAAAAAAAAAAACCTGCATATAACTCTGGATAAAGGGACTATCTGGAACATATTTTTAAGAAGAAGAAAAGCATCATAGGAAACTATCTAACTCCTGACAGCTAATAGCATTTACTCCTCCCTGTGCCACAAATTTTGGCACATTCAGGTCTTGTTCCTTATTGTTTGTTTATTTTTAACGAACAATACAAGGAGGCCAAACATGTACAGGATGACCGTCCTGCTGGTTGGGAGCCCTAGCACCAGGAGAGCCTTTTTGTTTTTCCAAAACAACCCAGGTCTAAATGTAGGGAGGCTGTGCTGCAGAGAGAAAAGAGAGCAGGTTCTAGATTCAGAAGCCCAAGGCTCGGGTCCTGGACCACTGGTAATCCACTCAGTTTGGCCAGCCCTTGGGGGATAATGGTGAAAGCTGCTTTGCCTAAGGTATGTCTGAGGCTCAAAGGAAATGACGATGAAAGAACTTTGATAAGCTATAATGTGTATTTTCAGTTGTATCTGTAAAATGAAAACACCATTAATCTCCTACTTCCCTATTTCATGAGCCCAATTTTTGAAGAGATCCCAAGGATCTGGAACCCATGAAGGAAAAGCTGATTCTGGGCTTTATTGGATATAGTTAATGACTGCAGAGAATTCTTTATCATATTTTAACAAGTGAGCAATTACTGAATTTCTCTCTGACAATACTCATTTCTACTAAGGGCTTCATATCAATGCTTGCTATGTGGACAAATAAAAGATCATACATTTGTTCCATCAAGTGTGTGCCTCAGAGGTCAGGGGGTAGTGGCAGATGGAACTTTCGTTGACATCTATAAGTTACGTTAAACATAGATTGGTAGTCTGCTCAAATCAAAGGGGCAAATAAATTGTTACCATTTTAAATAGTCTAAGTTAAAGGCCTTTATTTCTGAGTAGCATTTTTAAATCTTTCCAGATTCTAGTGCTATTGGAACCAAATACTCAATTTAGAAAAGAAACATGAGAAGCTCTAGGGAGGTCTGTTTTTAAGTTACTATTGTTCCCTGGAACTATTTGTTGGTATTATGGTTGGCCTTGAAGAATCTCTATATAAATAGTAGATAACTATTATTAAGATGAAATCTTTAATGATACCACCAAACTTCCTGAGAGCACAATCTATGCTTTTTACTTCTATTTCTTTACCATGTCACTGAAAATAGTGAAAGTTGTCCTGCCTGTCTTTTGAGATTTTGTTCTGAGGCTAAAATGAAATAATGATTGAAATTACTTTGGTAAGCTTTAATTGACATATCAGGTTGTAGTCATAAAGCAAAAACACTTTCATGCCCATAAATAATCTTCAGGTCCCTTGGCCTTGTCATAGTGATCAGTCTCCTGTCTTCATTGATCTGGAAGCTGATTATCGATATTGCTTCCTTGAAATTCTAGTGTTATTTCATGGGAGTTATTTTGCTTCTCTTCCAAATGATCATCTGTACCCCAGATATAGACATTCAGATGTTTGTCATTGTATATCTATGTGCATGTGTGTTTTGTTATGACAGTTAGGGCAGTGTTTCGGAAGTGCCCTTTCTCTCTGCCTCTTCTTTTTTTCCATAGCATTCCTTTATCTCCCACCCCCAGCTCTTACAAAATATAGACATTCCCCAAATCTCTCAACTTAATTTTATTGTCTCCTTTCTCAGTACTCTTTGTTTTCTTCATTCAACACATATTTCCTGAGCCACTGGAAATACAGGCGTGAAATAAGACTTGCTTCAAGTCATTCAACAAGTCCCCACTGTGTGAGCTTACAATCAAGTAGGGGAGATAGATAATAAGCAAATAAGAGAGCACATATTATATTTGCTTATCACAAACAGGATTTAGACAAAGAATAATAACAAGGGATGACAAAGAGGAAAGTCTCTCTGAGAAGGTGACATCTAAACTGAGATCAGGAGGTGGACAGAGTTGGTGCTCTAAGAACTGTGATAGCATGTTCAACCTAAGTGAACAGTGTGAGCACAGGCCCAGAGGTGGGGAAGATCACAATGCGTTTGTATATCTGAAAGAAGCCCTGTTTGGCTGGAGCAGAGTGAGATGGGGCTGACACGATGTGGGATGAGGTTGGAGAGGAAGGCTAAGTCCAGATCACTCAGCCAATCAGGCCATGTATGGAATTCAAAGAAGAGGCAAAGGAAGCTGTCAGATGGGTATATGCGGCTAGGGAAACAAAAGGATTTATGATTTTAAAAAATTTCTCTGATTCTTGAATGCAAATTAGATTGAGAAACTATGAAGCCCAGAGACCCATTAAAATGGATCTGGGGCGAGAAACCCAAGATTTGTTCTATTTCTCCCATATTCTTCTAACTCTAGATCTAACCTAATCCAATCTAGATCTCTTTTGTCTTTGACTGCTAGGCCAGTGGTTCTCAATGTGTGGTCCCAGGACAACCTTAGCAGCACCTGGTTATTTGTTCTTTCTCTAAACATTCTTTATCTGAGCTTGTTAGAATTGCAGATGCATGTGTCCCACCCCAATCTAGGCAGTCAGAAACTCCGGGAGTTGGACCCAGGTAAGTCTCTAGGTGATTCTGATGCAGGATTCTGTGACATCAGAATCACCTGGGGAGCTTGTTCCACCACACAGTGATAGGACCCACCTGAGCGTTTCTTTAGTAGGCTAGGGTTGGAAGGAGAGTGCTAAAAATTTGCATTTATAAGATTTCCCAGTGATGCCTCTGCTGCTGCTTTACCAACCACACTTGGACAATTCCCAATTGCCTAGATGACAGCTCCCCCTACTGCCCTCACCACCCCCAATGCTTTAAAACTCATCTCAGATTCATTCATGTACCACCATACTTTGGCTACTGTATTTCCTGCTTGACACCGTTCTCAGTTTCCAAATTCAGGTCTACTGTGTCCATTGTTCCGTTAGTGTTTGACATTCTTTCTCTCCTGCTCCCCATCTCCATCCAGCTTCCAAGCCCATGTTGTCTCTCCCATTTGTTCACCCTATTTGCTATTTCTTCAGCACCTACTTCAGCTTCTTAATTATCTCATCTGGATAACTGTTAAAATCCGATAACTGGCCAGCACCGCGGCTCAATAGGCTAATCCTCCACCTGCGGCGCCGGCACACCGGGTTCTAGTCCCGGTCGTGGCGCCGGATTCTGTTCCGGTTGCCCCCCTTCCAGGCCAGCTCTCTGCTGTGGCCCGGGAGTGCAGTGGAGGATGGCCCAAGTCCTTGGGCCCTGCACCCACATGGGAGACCAGGAGAAGCACCTGGCTCCTGGCTTCGGATCAGTGTGATGCGCCGGCCGCAGCGGCCATTGGAGGGTGAGCCAACGGCAAAGAGGAAGATCTTTCTCTCTGTCTCTCTCTCTCACTGTCCACTCTGCCTGTTAAAAAAAAAAATCCGATAACTGATCATCTCTCCTAATTCCCTGAACAATTAATAAATGAATCATTGTCTGTGGGGATGGAGAACATGAAGACCTTTGAATAATCTTATAAAAATCAAACAGTGAAAATTCACTTCATTGAATGTCATTAGAATCACCTAAAAATCTTTTTGTTTGTTTTATTTGAAGGGCAGAGAGACAGAGAAAGAGAGATAAAAATCCCCTGTCCACTGGTTGCTCCCCAAATGCCCACAAAAGCTGGGTCTGGGCCAAATTGAAGCTGGGAGCCAGGAACTCAATCCAGGATTCCTACATGATGACAGGAACCAAACTCCTTGAGCTATTACCTGCTGCTTCCCAGAGTTTACATTAGCAGAAGGCTGGAATTGGTAGCCAAAGCCAAGATTCAACCTTGGCACTCTGACCGTGGGATGCACTTGTTCCAAGCAGCCTCTTACTAACTACACCACCCCCTTGGAATGCTTTTTAAATTACTAATGACCCAGGCTTATCCCCAGAGTCTCAGTGGCGGCTCAGATACCATTTTTTAATATATTTATTTTCATTTTATTTGAAAGGTAGAGATTCAAAGAGAAAGGTACAGGCATACAGAGATCAATATGCTGACTGCCTCTTCAAATGCCAGGGCTTGGCTAGGCCAGATTCAGGAACCTGAGCCAGGCCCAAGCTAGGAAAGTGAAATTCTTTCTAGGTCTCACACATGGGCAGTAGGGAACCAAGTACTTGAGCCATCATCTGCTGCCTCCCAGGGCGCCCATTAGCAGGAAGCTGGATTGGAAGCAGAGAAGCCAGGCACTCTGATATGGGATGCAGTCATCCCAAGTGGAGATTTAACCACTGTCCCGATTGCTCATCCCTAAGGCCTCATTTTTTAAAACTCTGTAGATGTCCTAAGAACCCCTGGAATATGTAGAAGCAACACAACAGAGGAATCCTTTAGAGTCTCGTCAGTTGATTGAACATAGGGACTGAAGGGGGGACCCTGAAGGAGAGAGATGACTTTGAATGGGGTTATGAGATTAGGTGTCACGTGACTGGAGAGCCAGTTAACAGAAACAGGGAGGGAATTCAGGAGGCAAGAAGATACCTGGCTGTTGTTATACCAAGTGTAAGCTGCCAGCAGAACATGCAGATGGGAATGTCTCGGACACTGTTGGAATGTAAGGTCACCTGTGTTATTGGCATAATGAGTCTGTTCTAGAGACAGTGATTGCAGAATGCCTTACAAAGAGGTGAATGTGAGGGTGCTGGGGTGAATGAGGACCTTGCGAGAGAGTAGAGGCTCTGAGTTTCTCAGTGCGATTCCAAACTACTTTAAAATCATAGATGCTTCTCATTAAAAATGTGGATTCTCATATCCTTCCTCCGGAAATTCTGGGTTGGGGTTGGGGCCTGGTGATTTGAATTTTTGTGACATTTAAGGTGATGACAGTGTACCCTAAAATTGGAGCAGTGCTAGACAGGGTTGTGGGGGAGAAAACTATGAAGACAAAACTTGAGGAACATCTATGCTTGGAAGCTGGGAACTTAAAGAGGGGCTGGTAAAAGGAAGAAAGTAAGTCATAGCGGTGAGACTAGCATGTGAGAGAACAGCAGTGTGCCTGGATCTGAAGGGCAGGGCCGGAGGTTAATGAGAAGTGGTGGGCAATTTTTTCTTAGAGTCAGTGCCTTCTAATTGGCATAGGCATCTTACAAAAGAAAATCTACCATGGTGGGCTTGGTCAATTACAGCAGGGATGCATTCCTGCCAGTTAGGACAAGATCAGTAGATAACATCTGACTAGAAAATTTACCCTGGTTCTGTCTCACTCTTCCTATGACTCAGCTACTGCCTTCTGTGTGGGCAAACACAAAGCCAAACCTGTAACTGTGGTGGCTGCAAAATCATCCAGAATAAGCTAATCAATTGTAACTGAATTGTGAATTGGTTCCATCACTCATGTGTTTTGAAAGTCACTAATCACAGTATTACATGGTTTTACCTAACTTTATTTTAGGATGATTTTTTTCAAGTGATTATAAGATATTTTTTTCAAAATTTTGCATTTTTAAAAAATTTATTTATTTAAAAGGTAGAGTTACAGAAAGAGAGGAAGAGAGGAAGAGAGAGAGAGAGAGAGAGAGAGAGAGAGAGATATCTTCCAGATAGTGGTTTACTACCCAGATGGCCACAACAGCCATGGCTGGGCCAGACCAAAGCCAGGAGCTTCTTCCAGGTCTCCCACATTGGTGCAGGGGCCCAAGTACTTGGGCCATCCTCCACTGCTTTCCCAGGCTCGTTAGCAGGGAGCTGGATCAGAAGTGGAGCAGCTTGAACTTGAACAGGTGCCCATATGGGATTTCATGCTGCAGGCGGTGGTTTAACCTGCAATGTCACAACAGTAGTCCCCAAAACTTAATGATTTAAATGATAGGTTCACAGCAATCATTCAGGTTAATTATGACTCAGAAGAATGGAAAAACTCAAAAAACTAAAAACTATTGAAACCAGTCCTGAGAAATAGTAGAGAAGGAAATTAGTACTAGCAAACTGGAAGTAGGCAAAGGTCATCCTGATCTTCAGAACAAGAAAAGGGAGAAAGTTACTACTATTAAGCTTGATGTATGCTGTCATCAGATTTTTAAAATACATTAATTCAGCTTTATAGATGGTGCTCTCGAGGTCTTATGTACTTTGTTAAAGATGAAAAATCAAGCATTCATTTCTAGGAGCAGCATGAGTTTGCTAAGCAGTCTAAAGTGTCTTCTTTTAATTTTTAAAAAGATTTATTTTTTATTTATTTGAAAGGCAGAGTGACAAAAAGAGAAAGAGATCTTCTATCCGCTGGTTCACTTCCCAAATGGCCACAATGGTAGGGGCTGATCTCCAAAGTGGGTGGCAGGAGTCTAACTACTTGGACCATCTTCTGCTGCTTCCCTAGGCACATTAGCAGGGAGCTGGATCAGAAAAAGAGCTGTCAAGGCTCCACTTCATTGCAGGTGTATGCTTAGCCTGCTACACCACAGTGCTGCTCCAAAAGGAATTCCTGTAAGACACAGCTACATAGAAAAGTCTAGACAACTTTTAAATGAATCAAGACAGACCAGGTTACAGCAGCAAGTTAAGCCACCACTAGAGATGCCAGCATCCCACATAAGAGCACCAGTTCAAATCGTGGCTGCTCTGCTCCCAGTCCAGCTCCCAGCTAATGCATCTGGGAAGGCATCAGATGATACCCAAGTACTTGGACCCCGTGGGATACCTGGATAGCCTTGCAGCCAGCTGAGGAGTGAAACAGTGGTTGGAAGATCTGTGTGTGCCTGTGTGTCTGTGTGTCTGTGTGTGTTTCTGTCTCTCTGTCACTCTACCTGTCAAATAAAAATAAATCTTTTTAAAAAATAAATCAAGAAAGGAACACTGTTTTCCACCTTACATAAAACTTTCTGAGCTTTGGGTCTTCATCTAACAAAATGTAGGTAATAAATTTATGAAGTCTGGAAAAGTGCTTTTTTTAAATGTCCATGACATATTATAGTAAAAAAAAAAAAAAGTTTCACAACAAACAAGACTAAAGGGGGAAAGGAGATTGCAAGGGAAGAAGACGAGGAAGGGCAGGAAATGCACATCTGACATAAACCAACTTTAGGGTAAAAAAAAAAAAAGAATCTTCATGAAGGAGCCAGGCCCAGAAAAACATACCACATGTTCTCTCTGAAATATGAAAGTTTAAAAAATCAGTCAGAACTTAGGGTAGTGATGAGCAGGAGCTGGGAAGGGGCGGGGGAAGGAGCAGGGAGGGAAGCTGGGTAACAGGTGCCAAAACACAGTTAGAGGCCAGCATTGTGGCACAGCAGGTGATGCTGCCACTTGCATGTCAGGCATCCCGTATCGGAGTGCTGGTTCGAATGCCAGCTATTCCTCTTCCAATCCACCTCTTGGCCAATGTACCTGGGAAGGCAGTGAAAGATGGTCTGAGTACTTTGACCCCTACCACTCATAGGGGAGAGACCAGGATGGAGTTTCTGGCTCCTGGCTTTGGCCTGGCCCAGATGCAGCTGTTGCAGGCAGTTGGGGAATGAACCAGCAGAGACCTTTCTCTCTCTCTGTCTTTCCACCTTTCAAATAAGTTAATGAGTAAATCATAATAAAGCACATCATTAGAAGGAACAGGTTCCAGTGTTCCACACACAGTAGGACATCTGGAGTTCACCATAATGTGTATCAATCTGTCGGAAGAACTAGAGATTTTAGGCTCCAAGCATAAAGAAAAAATTAGGAAATAGGATGGGGCCGGCGCCGTGGCTCACTTGGTTAATCCTCCACCTGCGGCGCCGGCATCCCATATGGGCACCGAGTTCTAGTCCCAGTTGCTCCCCTTCCAGTCCAGCTCTCTGCTATGGCCCGGGAAGGCAGTGAAGGATGGCCCAAGTGTTTGGGCCCTGCACCCACATGGGAGACCAGGAGGAAGTACCTGGCTCCTGGCTTCGGATCGGCATAGCTCCGGCTGTAGCAGCCATTTGGGGGGTGAACCAATGGAAGGAAGACCTTTCTCTCTGTCTCTCTCTCTCACTATCGCTGTCAAAAATAAATAAATAAATAAATAAATAGGAAATAGGAATGCTAATTATCTGATTTGATCAGTTTATACTGCATACAAATGTTGGTATATTATACAAGTACTATGTGTTATAAAAGTTTTTAAAGAGATGAAGAGAAGATGTTCTTGGACGAATCCTACCACTTTTTAAATAAGGACTAGGGAAGGTAGGTGACTTGCATTATCTCACAGCAGCTTAAAAATAAGAAGAAAAAACACCAAGAAGAGGAAGGGACAAATGGATTATATGTTAGGGGAATTCATGCAAGGAAGAACCTAGGAGGCTTGGCACAACTAGCCAGGCAGTCCTGCTCACTACTCAGCCGAGTGGACCCATGCCTGACCAAGGCTTTCTGAATAGTGATTTCTCAAAGGTCTCAACAGACAGCAGGGTCAGACACTGTCTTCCACCCTCAGGCCTCATCCCATTTTTATTTTATTTTATTTTATTTTAATTTTTTGACAGGCAGAGTGGACAGTGAGAGAGAGAGACAGAGAGAAAGGTCTTCCTTTGCAGTTGGTTTACCCCTTATGGCCGCTGCGGCCGGCGCATCACGCTGATCCAAAGCCAGGAGCCAGGTGCTTCTCCTGGTCTCCCATGCGGGTGCAGGGCCCAAGCACTTGGGCCATCCTCCACTGCACTCCCGGGCCACAGCAGAGAGCTGGCCTGGAAGAGGGGCAACCGGGACAGAATCTGGCACCCCAACCAGGACTGGAACCTGGTGTGTTGGCACCATAGGCAGAGGATTAGCCTATTGAGCCACGGCGCCAGCCACCTCATCCCATTTTGTACACAGACCTCTCTCTCTCTCCAGGCCAACATCCAGAGAGAAAAAAATCAGGCCTAAATATAATTGCTTTACTCCCCATCCCTCCGTTTTACAAAATGAAGCTACCAAGAAGGAATAATAGTAATCCTTTAGATTACTTTAGAGGTTTGTACGATAGTCAGGCCCCATATCCTTGGGTTTTACATCTGTTGGGTTCAGCCAATCACACAGTTTGAAAATAGTTGGGACTGAACATGTATGGACTTTTTTTCTTGTCATTCCCCAAGCAACACAGTGTAACAACTATTTTATGGCATTTACAATGTGTTAACTATCATAGGTAATCTAGAGATTACTTAGAGCACACAGGAGGATGTACCCAGGTTATGTACAACCAGGAGGCCATTCAATACGAGGAACTAATATGCATATTAGGGAGGAGGGCCAGGAGCCAATCCACAGTAGATACAGAAGAACATCCGTATTTTAGCAATTCAGAGAAATGTGTACATTCTCAAAAAGACTTTCCTTGAGTGCTACACCCACAAAACGTCTACTCATATGATTTACTGGAAAAGGAATGCACCTATTGTCTGTCATTCCTTGAAGATTTTCTTTCCTTTTATGTCAGCTCAGTCACTAAAACTAACAATGACAGAACACTAGGAACCCGAAATGCAACTCTGTTTCAGGATAACAATATCTGACATATAAGATCTCTAATGTCTGATATAATAAAAAGATACATACATTTATTTCCTCACTGAGTTACATTATTTTACAGAAATGAAAAAGGTAAAAGTGATATTCCCATGAAGTAATATTTTAAAATGCAAAGTTTGAAAGAAAAACCAGGGCTGACATTGTGGCATAGCAGGTAAAGGTACTGCCTGTAATGCCAGCATCCCATATGGGCACTGTTTGGAGTTTCAGATGCTCCACTTACAATCCAGCTCCCTGCTGATGACCTGGGAAAAGCAGTGGAAGGTGATCCAAGTCCCTGGGCCCCTGCCACCCTTGTAGGAGACCCAGAAGAAGCTCCTGGCTCCTGGCTTCAGCCTGGTCCAGTACTAGCCATTGAGACCATCTGAAGAGTGAACTGGCAGATGGACAATCTCTCTCTCTTTCTCTCCCTCCTTCTCTCGCTCTCTTGCTGTAACTCTTTCAAATAAATTAATAAATCTTAAAAAATACAAATAAAAACAACCTTTCAGCCAGCTGGTATGTGGGAGTCCAGGGTTGGGAGGCAGCTGCTCAGAGATCTCTTGGTTCATATTGTGACAGGAAACATTTGTGTACAAAGATTTATGTAACAGTCTTACTATTTGTATACTGTGTACAAATTTGAAAGTCTGATTTTTTTCCTGTAGTTTATATGTACTTAAGTTTTAAAATGATTAAACTACTCCACATGGTAAAGAAATAAGAGGAGAATGGTTTCCTTAAATTGTTGTTTTTGTCAGTGAGATAGAGCTGCCCCCAGCCCAGCAAACAGCTAATAACACATCATAAATTCTTTTGCTTTAAGGCAGACTCCCCTGATAGCACAGGTCTGCGGTTGTAGAGATTCATTTTGAATGCAGACCTGGGGGTATGGAAAGTTCCTGTGCAGAAAAGAAAAATAATTTGTGTGGTGTGTGTTTCAGGAAATGTAACAGAAAGGTGTATACTCTAACAATAATTGAAACAAATTAAAATAAACAAAAAAGTTTTGCTTTCTCCTTTTCATTTCCAAAGTCAGTGTCTCAAAAACCTGTCAAGCTACTCGCTGATACTGCAGCAGCAGCAGGAGTGATTCAGGAACTCAGCCTGGGACAACCATTTCCTGTCAGTTCAATCTGATGAGCAGGTCGTCTGTGATGTTCAACCACGTTGGAGCCTCTATATTCAATAAGCAACTCTTGCATGGCATGCCATACACATCAATGTACCTTAGTGTTGTATACAAAATTGAGATAACTAAACAAATTCAAATGGGTTACACTGATATAAGCTTAAAATGTTGCTCCGTTTGTACTTCCTGCACTCCACCTTGACCCTAGTGGTTTATCAGGTTGGATTTTTCTTCTATGCCAAACCCCACCTCCTCCAGCCCCCCACCACTGCTGCATTGCGCTGTCTCTGAGCCCTGTAATCGTCCCTGTGCTTCCTACTCTTGTCCCCATAGTCTATCCTCCCCCTTAACAGGATCCCTTCAGGAGGACCTTTTTAAAACACAGATCTGATCTCACATCACTGTGCAGCCCAGAGTCTTTCCTGTGGCTTCCAAAGCCCTGTGCAAAGTGGCCCTGGATACCTTTCCAACCTCACTTGCGGCCTTCCTCCCCCGTGCACACTGCACTCCAGCCATGCTTGTGTTAGCCTCCTAGCAGCTTTGGGGCCACCCAGGCACAGCACACTCTGCCTTGTGTTCTCTTGCTCCTGTCACATGGATTCCTACTTGGCTCAGACCTCTGCGGAGATGCTCTCTCGACAGAGAGCTTGCCCTGAGCAACTGAAGCAATAGCCCATCACCCTCCACTATTGCCCATAGCTCCCAACCCCTTTGCATCATCTTCCTTCCTCCTTCTGTATTTTTCATTATATTACTCATTTGTTAAAATGAGTCTTTGTTTAAAATGTATTTATTTTTTTGAGAGGCAGAGAGTTAGAGAAAGGCAGACAGAGAGATAGCTCCCTCTGCATCTACTGGTTAATTCTGAATGCGCTGGGCTGGGGTGGAAGTTGAGAGCTGGAAACTCAATCCAGGTCTCCCAAGTGTGTGGATGGAATCCAGTTACTTGCGCCATCACTGCTCCCTCCCAGTAGGAAGCTAATGTAAGAAGCTGTAGCTGGCTACTAAATCAGGCATACTGATATGGGATGCAGCATCTTAACCAATCTCTTAACTGCTTGGCCAAATGTCGATCCCCTTTTGTTCTATTATTTAATGACTGTCTCCCCACATTAGAATATAAATTCATGAGGTCAGGGGCTTTATGTTATTCACCCACTGTGTCACTAACACCTGGAAGGACCAGCCCAGCATGAGTCCTCCATAAATACTTGTTAGATATAAAAAGATAGCTTTTAAGAATGATCAAGTATGTTTCTTCCCAACCGAGATCTACAGGGAAATAGCAAAATGCTGTTCCTGTGACAGTTCAGCTACGTCAACCACAAGTGAAGAATACAAACATAAAAGGAAAATAAAGTGAAGATAGTGGGAATGGGAGATTGGAGCAGTTTTGCAGACAAGATTCTTTGAGGCCAGCATCTGGACGGGTGTCATACAGCCTTCTCTTTCTCTGCAGCAATGGAGGTTTACTAGCCTCACCAGCTAAATAGCCCTTTGATGTGGACTCGTTTACAGAAGCTAACATCAGGATCCATACTGATTCAGTTATTCATCCAAAATGACTTCAGGGCTGCTGGATAGCTTGTTCCACAAAGTTATCCAGGGGGCCAAGGGCCCTACTGTCTTCTTTGTTTTTCTTATTTGCCTTCTGTTCTCCACAACAGAATCACTGATGTTATCTCATGAGTACTGTTGGTCCAGAAAAAGTCAAAGAGGGGGTAACACAGAATCTCCAACTGTCACTCTGATCACAGTTGATCTCAGCCACACAACCATGTTTAGATACAAGGAAGGCTGAAAACAAAACTATCTGTTGGCCATATACTCAGCTAAAACTCTGAGTAGGAGGAATTCTAGAAAAAGAGGGAATGGACACTGTGGGCAATTAGTAGTCTCCACTTACAAGATCAGTTGGGCACTACCACTACCAAGGTGATCTACTATTTCAGCTACTATTCCAGGATCTTGAATGGACTCAAAGAGACTCCCCAGTCTTCTGTGTGTGGTAAGACAGGCACCCACTATAACACAAGGAAGACTATAAATCCTTAAGCAAGGCACGACAGGGTTCAAAGTAGAGAAATTGCCCATCAGTTTGGAAGGCTCAGAAATGAGCCTGCTTTGAAGAAAGTGGAAGGAGAACATTTTAGGGCAAGAAGGGGAAAGGAGAGGATGCATCTAAGAAACGCAAGCCTCATATTCTGATTTAGCTACGTGTAAAGGGAATTATGGAGGAAGAGGCTGAGGACTTCTTGTGACTTCTTGTCACCTGGCATGGGAATTGACACCGTTTTGGGCAATAGTGATATGATCTGGGTTGGTTTTATAGTAACCATCCATGAACATACACCAAGTTAGAGTAGGCAGAGACTGCATAGGGGGAGACTTAGTTTATAGTCCAGAGAGTGTTGCCTGATAAGAGAATGTTATAGGAATAAAGAAATGCAATGCCTTGAAAAATCACTCTGGTCAAATACTAGGTGCATGTACATGTTTAAGAACATATTTACTGAATGTCCACTATGCTTAGTCAGTGCCTTTCAAGCTTCTCTGACTATATACAGAAAGAAAAAAATTTCTTCCCTTCAATGTGTTTTCACAAATATATTTGGAAATAAAGGTTTTATAAAACAATACTTCAGTCAATGCATTCTCTATTTTTCTACTCTCTGGTTCTTAATTCTAGACTGAACCACTAAATTAATTGTTTGAAAAACATTTCCTTAAGTACCACAAGGGAGGTTTGATAAATACAGTACATGAACTATCCAAGTCTTTTAAAATATTATGTTTGTTAAGGGAATGAAAAATGGACACAAACACAAATAAATATGAAACAAGGGGAAATCAAGGAATTCTGGAGATGGAAGGGACAAGCCATCTTGTCTTAATATTTCATGTAATTAGTAAGCAAATGTTACAGAAATATTAACTAACTTGTTTTACAGCACAGAGCAGAGGAGTGCTGCAGTGTCTAGAGAAGCAAAGCCTCTTGGGGAATGCTAGGTTCTTTCTTGTGTTATCAAATTTCTTTTTTTTTTCTTTTTTTATTTTTGATGGGCAGAGTGGACAGTGAGGGAGAGAGAGAGACAGAGAGAAAGGTCTTCCTTTGCCATTGGTTCACCCTCCAATGGCCGCCGCGGCTGGCGCGCTGCGGCCAGCACACCGCGCTGATCCGAAGCCAGGAGCCAGGTGCTTCTCCTGGTCTCCCATGGGGTGCAGGGCCCAAGCACTTGGGCCATCCTCCACTGCACTCCCGGGCCACAGCAGAGAGCCGGCCCGGAAGAGGGACAGCCGGGACAGAATCCAGCGCCCCAACTGGGACCAGAACCTGGGGTGCCGGTGCCGCAAGGCGGAGGATTAGCCTATTGAGCCACAGCGCCGGCCTCAAATTTCTTTTTTTTAAAAGCAGAGTTACAAATGCAGTGATATATTTCAATTTAATTTAATTTAATTTAGATTGAGCAATATGCATTCATATCATAAATGATATTCAGAAGTTCTATTCATATTGGCTGTATCTATTGAAATATTCTCATAGGTTATATGATCAGTGATGTTGACTGGCCATGGGACACATATTTAAAGCTGTGTGATAAATAGGTTATTTCAGGCCAGTCAGTGGATCTCTGTGACTGACTCTCCTTTGAAGGCATTATAAAAATTACATTTGAGGCTGTTAAGCCCATCAGAAGTAAACAATGGACCAACTCCCCCCTTATCCCCAAATCCTCATCTCCATCAAGAAAAGACAGGGGACTCCTGGTTCCCAGTTCTACCCACGGTCCTAGGATGTGAACAGCTCCTCAAAAGTTTCTGTGCTCCTTTGAGTCACATTATTTATTATCACTAGGTTTTCTGTTTTGTGGAACCAGCTAACATCTGAGATTGTGGTTTTGACATGGTTGCTGAAAAATATGGAACCAGGTGCACAGGTGTTGCTGGTACCACACTTGTGGCTCTGTTTTCTTCATGTTTTCTCAACTTGACTGTTTCCCACTTACAAAATATTATAAAATGAACTTGAAAAATTCTACCAGTTAAGGTCAAAACTTTCCATTAAATAACCCATGTTAATGTCTTTTATACTAAGCTTTTCTTTAAATTCAATTTTTAAGGAATTGCTCAATTAAAATATGTTCAATAAATGAAGATATTCTGCCCTTTTCTGGTAGAATTTAGTAAAAAATTGATTATGATGGTCTGCATTTAACTTGACAAGTTTAATAACCAAATGAGTTATTTTGTGGCATAATTGCAACAAAAATATCCATGTTTTATTATTTATTCAGGTATATAAAGAATAGTAAAAATGATATGGCAGTCGTATTTTGATGGTGTAATTTTTGCAAAGTATTATATGGTATTAGCTTTTGTCTAAAAATGTGTAAAGGACAGTTATGTATCCATATCATGGGCGATTAAATGATTTATTGCAAAATATGTAATTTATTATATTTCCTCTCAGGTACTTTTTCTGCCCACATTCTGATTAGAAATTTATTTAAATTTTTTCACGAAGTATAGCACAACATGGTTCTTTAGAGTTACTTCTGGCATTTATGGCTTGAGCATGGTTGTATTTTGCCTTTTAACAACTAAATGAATTCCACATGAAGAGACTGTGCTCACTCTCTCTCTCCTCCATTGAAACCCACAGACGTCTTGCCGGGAACGCACTGACGTACATTCCCAAGGGAGCATTCGCTGGCCTGTACAGTCTCAAAGTCCTGTAAGTAAACCAGGGATTCCTGGAGGAAGCTCTGATGTTAGTGTGAATGACTGCCAATTACCTTGTAAAAATGGAGGCCCTCTACAAACTGCTTAGACCCCTGAGATAACCCATCTAAATTCACATAGACACTTCACTTCGTGCTGTAGAACAATACTGTACCTGGCTAAATTTGTTCACTAAAAAGAATCGATCTCTCCTTTTCTAACTTTAATACATAAAATATTGTTCCTCCAAATAACCACCTCACCAATTCAAACTTTTAAAAGAATATTCCCCTAATTTTTTGTTATGAAGCTTGTTATGAAGTTTGTCTTGAAGCATTTTGATAACTGAGTGAATGGGGCTGACACAATGAGATCAAAGCATCAAATCAGTTTTAAAGTTTGTTACCTCATCATGCACGAATTAGAAAAAAGCTAAAGAACACCAACTTTGTGTTCCACTTGTAAATATGTGCAGGGGTGCATAGGACATAGCGAATGTGCACAGTCGTTGCTTAATTAATGAACAGTAATTTATCGAAAATTATAAATGTGAACATTCTTATTATTTAATGTACAGCTGCCTAATTTGCTTAGCAGAACGTGTGAGTATTGAATACTTCCTTCTCCTAGTATCCATTGCTTCACTTTTTTCAGTTCATTCTGTATAGGCAAAACAGGCATGTAGCAGAAAAAATAAATAATGCAACTTGAAATTCTGCATCATGGGAAAATTTTATCTCGGAAAAAAAATCTTGGTTTTTGTCATTTCCCGTTTTTTCAGGTAAAATTATTAATTCTGAAAAACCATTTGATGTTTTTCAGCTTAATGAAAATTGCACTTAGGTGGCCTGAGGGATATGAAGGTTAAAAAACAGGATTTAATTAAATTTAATACTTTGTTAAAAGTTAATTCAACAGCAGAAACATTGTTTGGTCTACACTGGTGACTGGGTTTAGTTTCCTTTCCTGTTTGGATGATTTATGCTACTAAGCAGAACTATTTTTAGGGTGTCATGTTGCCAAACCTTAATGCTAAATCATTCTGTGGTAAAATTCTCAGTTGTAGCAACAGCTCCAATGCACCTATGTCTTCATGAATCCAGGAGAATATTTGGAACAATTCAAAATAAATCAAGAAAGTCAGTTTAGATAAGACAACACAAGTGATTTTTTTCCCTATGTCAAAATACTCAGCAGTAAGTATTTTCAGTATTTGTTAAATAAATGAGATTGTTATCTGTTATCTCAATTCACTTAATAAAACGTTTATTGGATATATAAGCAAGGGTGTGTATGAGTGTTTCTCCAGCCACCACAGTGATATTTGAATTATGGGCATATAATATGCATACATATACATTATATAGCATTAACATATGAATTATATATAAGCTAGGTATTCTAATTACATAAAACTATATTTGTAATAAGTTTTAAATTTATCTGAAAGACACAGAGAGAGAGAGACAGAGGCAGAGATCTTGTATCTACTGGTTCACTACCTAAATGCCTGCAAAAGCCAGGAATTCACCAGGTTGAAGCCAGGAGCTCAGAATTCTATCTGGGTCTCCAACATGAGCAGCAAGGACCCAACTACTTCAGCCACCACCTGTTACACAATGGCAGGAAGCTGAAATCAGAAGTGGAGCCAGGACTCAAACATAGCACTACAATACAGGATGCAGCACTCCCAGGCGGCAGCTTACCTGCTGCACCAAATGCCCACCCATGAATGATAATTTTTAGTCCTTGAGTCCTTATATTGAATTACTCAAAATTTTATAAATGTTTCCACCATTTCAAAAGTTTGTAGTTATACTGCTCTATTTTTCTAGTTGCATGATATTTATATTGAATGTTTACAAAATTAGTGATGTCATCTCTCTTTTTTTTAAAGATGTATTTATTTATTTGAAAGTCAGAGTTACACAGAGAGAGAAGAGGCAGAGCGAGAGAGAGAGGTCTTAACATCCGCTGATTCACTCCCCAGATGGCCGCAATGGCCAGAGCTGCGCCGATCAGAAGCCAGGAGCTTCTTCCAGGTCTCCCACGTGGGTATAGGGGCTCAAGACTTGGGCCGTCTTCTACTTCTTTCCCAGGCCATAGCAGAGAGCTGGATCAGAAGTGGAGCAGCCGGGACTGGAGCTGGTGCCTATAAGGGATGCCAGCACTGCAGGCAGCAGTTTTACCCGCTACACCACAGCTCCAGCCCATGTCGTCTCTCTTGATAACTGGGATACTCCCATAGCCAACTCCTAAAATAGTTTCTGACATAGACACTTAACAAATATGAGTGTTTAGAATGATTGGTTCAGATCTGTTATACAGAGAACAAGGGAGACCTAAACTTAACAACTTTTTTGTTTTGTTTTGTATGGTATTGACCCAGTGCTATATTTTATTAATGGAATATCTCTTGTGTACCAGACAAAAAAAAATTGTGCCTTCATGTCCAATATTGGCTTCTACCCAGAATGCTGCTTTGGCACATACTTTGCTGCGTCCTATAGTATATTTTACATGAACACTCCAGAGCACATTAATTTAATCTCATTCAAATATGAAAATCATAGGTTGTTTCTTAGACTTTCCATTTAAATATACTCTTTCCACCAGGAAAAGAAAAGAACAGAGGCCCTCTAATGTATCCACTCCTAACTAACCAATGTTTCCTGTCTTCTGTTCAGCAGAAGTTCAGCAAAACCTGGTGAGTGATACTCATAGTGGCATTGTGCAAATTATTGCTGGAGATGCAAAGATCAATAAATAGCTTCATGCCTTTGAAGATCTTAGAACCTAATGATAGATTATGGGACCAACCTAATGGGACCAACACAAACAGATCACTGTGACGCTACAGAGGTTGGGAGTATTTAGTCCTGTCCAGTAGTTCAGTTTTGACTTCCCAGGGGATAAGTTGTCTCTGAGAGATGACCTAGGAGCTGAATCTTGAAGCACAACTAGAAATTACGCACCCAGATAAGCTGGCTGTCTGTGTGCAGGGACAATACACACAGAGACACAGGGGCAGGAAAGATCTGGAATAAACAGGAAGTTCCAAGCAGATTACTATTTGAGCACTCATGTTAAGGTGGAGAATATTTGGAGAAGAGGCAAGAGAGATAGAAAGGACCCTGGTCACAGGAACTCCACAGGCCATGCAAGAAAATGTGTACATTATGATGTCATAGGCATGCTGAGGAGCCAAGGAAAAGTTGTAAGGAAAGGAAAGCCACATTCACGTTCAGACTTTGCAAGTTAGCTAGATCACTGTCAACATGAGGAAGGATCAGGAAGAACATGACCCTACCAGTGACTGTGTTCACTCTTCTTTTATTGTGCTGACCTAAAGGCTAACATTCAACAAGTGTACTCAATTATCAAACATTTTGAAACTATTTTGGTGTTAGAGTAATGATTCTCAACCATGTGGTTCTGCTACTGCAAAGTGCTTTGGAAATTTGTGAGGGCATCTTTGACCAGATGATTGGCATGTAATAGACTATTTTTTTTTTTTGACAGGCAGAGTTAGAGAGAGACAGAGACAGAGAGAAAGTTCTTCCTTTTCCATTGGTTCACCCCCCAAATGGCCGCTACACCCGGCCGGCGCGCTGTGCCTATCCAAAGCCAGAAGCCAGGTGCACCAAGCACTTGGGCCATCCTCCACTGCCTTCCTGGGCCACAGCAGAGAGATGGACTGGAAAAGGAGCAACCGGGACTAGTACCCAGCGCCCTAACTGGGACTAGAACCTGGGGTGCCGGCGCCGCAGGTGGAGGATTAGCCTAGTGAGCCGTGGTGCCGACCTAGTAGACTATTTTGTAATGTATGTCACAGCCCAGTGTAAAGAGAATTCTCCCACATCTGACTCGACTTCTGACTATCCCTCCACACCGGCTATAATTCAAGAATACACTGATGCATAATCATACTGAAGGGTTTGCCAAGAAAACACTAATAATTTGGGGAGGAAAAATTAAATGTAACAAGTATATTTTCTCAAAATTATTGAATAATTAACTACGTATCTTATCTGCTCCTGGTGTTGTAGGCTTTCTAACCACATATTTAGTTTAAAATAGTGTTGATGCAGGAGAATTATCTCAAAATCCACAAATTAAAAATATATGACAAATTTAAAATATGTGAAAAGTCTTACATATACCTATTATTCAATTAGCATAAACATAGGGATCTTATTGAATTTCATTAACAAAGCTTGCTTTATAAATATTTTGTATCATTGCCTTTTAAAGTTTTTGAAGCACAATCCTACAAAGTCCATGCTGTGACAATTGTGTAATGATTTATTTACTTGGGAGTGGCCTCTTGTTTTTTTTAATTCTGCTACTTCACTGCCTCCTGTGAAAGCAGTTCTGTGACTGCTTTTTTCCAATTCATCTCAATTCCCTATTGCCTGTGGGGGATGTGCTGTCAGGGGCTTCTGAAGTACTGCAGAATGAATGCTCGCCTCAGCAAATTGCAGAACTGTGAGACAGGAAGATGTTCTCTGTGACATTTCAGCTCTATTCTGTCCAAAAACACAGGGAATTATTTTGACACTTATCTGTAAGGAACACTCATTTGTGAGAATATCCATGCTCATTCGTAAGAGTCACTCTTCAGCATTTCTTTCACTACATTTATGCTTTGTCTTGGCATGTTAGCCTTATTTTCACAAAGATTATTTCCTTCTTTTATAACTTACCATAAGTTTGATCTGTGACAACTTATAACTAGTTTTTATTATAGTATCCAACTAGACCCCTATTCTCATGTTCTGATTCTTGTACAAAATGGCTTCTGATTATGTCATTTTTCTCACACCCAATCTTATTAAAAATATAGGCAAGCATTTTTTCTGCAGTAGCACCAATTTGTTTTTTTTTTCTTAATAGAAAACTTTTATTTAATAAATATAAATTTCATAAATACAAATTTTGGATTATAGCAGTTCTTCCCCCCATTACCACCCTCCCACCCGCAAACCATCCCATCTCCTACTCCCTCACCCATCCCATTCTCCATTAAGATTCATTTTCAATTATCTTTATATACAGAAGATCAACTCTATACTGAGTAAACAGTTTGCACTCTCACAGATACACAAAGTATAAAGTACTGTTTGAGTAGTAGTTTTACCATTAATTCTCATAGTACAACACATTAAGGACAGAGGTCCTACATGGGGAGTAAGTGCACAGTGACTCCCGTTGTTGACAATTGACACTTATTTATGATGTCAGTGATCACCCAAGGCTTTTGTCATGAGCTGTGAGGCTATGAAAGCCTCTTGAGTTCACAAACTCCGACCTTATTTAGACGAGGCCATAGTCAAAGTGGAAGTTCTCTTCTCCCTTCAGAGAAAGGTGCCTCCTTCTGTGATGGCCCGTTCTTTCCACCGGGATCTCACTCACAGAGATCTTTCATTTCAGTCATTTTTTTGCCACAGTGTCTTGGCTTTCCATGCCTGAAATACTCTCATGGGCTTTTTAGCCAGATCCGAATGCCTTAAGGGCTGATTCTGAAGCCAGAGAGTAGCACCAACTTGTTAACAAATGGCAGGTGCCAGCATTGTGGTGTAGCAGGTAAAACCGCTGTCTATGACTTCAGCATTCCATATGGGTGCTGGTTGATGTCCTGGCCACTCCATTTCTGATCCAGCTCCCTGCTAATGTGCCTAGGAAAGTAGCAGAAGATGGTTCAAGTGCTTAGGCCCCTGCCACCCACATGGTAGACCCAGATGAAACTCTTGGCCTCTGGCTTCAGCCTGACACAGCCCTGGCCATTGCAATCATCTGGAGAGTGAACCAGCAGATGGAAGACCTCTCTCTCTGTCGCTCCCTCTCTTTTTTGAATAAATAAATAACTCTTAAAAAAAAACAGCTGCTCATCCCAAACCATAAGTCTGACCCTACCTCCTCATCTACGTTCCTTTGTATTTAAAAAAAAAAAAAAGAAAGAAAGAAAGAAAAAGAAAAAAGATGCATCTCCTATGAATGATAGGCAAGCATTTGATTCACTCATAAAAAAAGTCTCCTAGGGTAGTGACATGTAAGCTTCCTGTGTGTAGTGATACATATATCATTTTGCTGTAAATACTCTTCATAGATTTCTCCTTTAAAATATAGTTAGGGCAGTACACTGTATTTACTTCTTTTTCTGAAATGGTGTGTATGGATCAGCTATATATGAATTTCATGTGTGTATGGTAGAAGAGACATTGTGAAATATTTGCTATTAAAAGGAGCATTTTAAACCAATAGGCCTGAAAACCATAGGGCTGGGGTAAAATGCTAAAAATGACAGACCTATCCCTACACTCATGATTCCTCTTAGAGTGCATGGGTTTAGGTGCCAGCTCTGCTTGCAGTTCCAGTTTCCTCTTAATATGCACCCTGGGAGGCATCAGGGGTGGCTCAAGTAGTTGAGAGTCTGAAACTCATGTAAGAGACTTGGATTAAGTTTGCAGTTCCTGGCTCTGCCCCTAGGCCCAGCCCTGGCCTTTGTAGGCATTTGGGGAGTGGATCAGTGGCTGAGAGCTCCTCACTATAATATATATATACATATATATAGATAGATAGATTTTTATATATGTAGATTTATATATGTATAAAATTTTAAGTGTCTTGGAAAAAGAAATAACTAATTGTATTGTAGGAGATGAAAAATTAAATATAGAAGTAATATTCATCTCAGGCTCTAACAGGTAGGAGGGCCTGTGGTAAAAGAAAAGAAAGATAATTATGATATCCATTAAGATAAAGAATGGGGGCTGGTGCTGTGGTGTAGGGGGTAAAGCCACCACCTATAGTGCTGGCATCCCATATGGGTGCTGGTTCGAGACCTGGCTGCTCCACTTTCAATCCAGTTTTCTGCTATGGCCTAGGAAAGCAGTGGAAGATGGCCCGAGTCTTTGGGCCCCTGTACCCATGTGTGGAAGAAGCTCCTGGGTCCTGGTTTTGGATCGGCATAGCTCCAGCCATTGCGGCCAATTGGGGAGTGAACCAGCGCATGGAAGACCTCTCCCCCTCTCTCTCTGCCTCTCCTTCTCTGTCTGTGTAACTCTGACTTTCAAGCAAATAAATAAATCTTAAAAAAAAAAAAAAAGATGGAGAATGAAGATAACAGCCAGCCTTGGCAATTGCTGCTTTATATCTGAAATCTTATTACAGTAATCTCTAAAGAAATCACTAAAATTTAAGATTATTATCCCCGGGAGGCGGCAAGATGGCGGAATAGGAAGGGAGCACATTGATAGTTCAGCAAGACACACAGGTTAATAAAAGTGGAGATACTGCAGGGTCAAGGAAGAGTAGGGGATGAAACAGCATAGGAAACTCTTCCGGAACTAGTGATTCACAGTGGACCTGCGTGGAGAGCGTGGGAGCCCAAGTTCGGGACACCAGCGGCAGACTCAATGCACCAGCGCTGGAACGCGAGGTGAGCCGAACCTCCATAGCCCGAGATACCAGCAGGCAAGCGGAAAGAGGAGGCTAGAGGGAACGAGGCTTGAAACTCCGTGGGGAAAAGTTCACCAGGCTAACTAGAAGAGAGAGAAAAAAAATAAAAAAAGTGACTGATACGGACACAAGTTTCTCTCTCTCCGCTCACCTCTCAAAGGCGAGCAAGACAGAGCAGGCGCCATTTTGGACATACGTCATAAGCAGGGCGACCTCAGGTCTACACCGGCCCTGAGCCTAGCAGAAAAACCTGACTCTGGGGGGAGGGGTGAAATAACAGGAGATTAGCATCTAACTTGGCAACCCAGTGGGAGACTGCAGGAGAATTGGAGCCCACACTGAGGGCAGCAGAGATTCCCTGTGTGGTCCTTGGGAAAGAGCTTCCGATCTCTGGCTCCTGTGGGTATATCATTTGCCTGCTAACTACCTCCAATTACGTTCAGCTGTGCGGAATTACTTCCCTTTTAAGTCAAAAAAAGAAAGAGAGATTTACCACACCTAACCTGGGAGTGTAATCCTTGACACACCCTCAACCCTGAGGAACCAAACACAGCTCTCAGTCCACACTCATCTCAAGCCTCTAAGGCTCCACTGAAAGCAGACAGTCCACTTAATATAGAGCCATAGTGTAACAAGAAAAAAAACCACAGTGAAGAAACCAAATATCTCCAACATGCCAAACAACAAACGCAAAAACCAAGCTAACAAGAACAAGGAAGACACTATGACGCCCCCAAATGAAAAAGACACCCCAATTCAAGACTATGAAGATGATGAGATCAAAGAAATGCAAGAAGCAGATCTCAAAAAATTGATAAGAACATTAAGAAGTTCTCAAAAACAAATTCTTGAACTACAGAAATCCTTCATGGACAAGATAGAAAATCTCTCTCGTGAAAGTGAAATATTAAGGAGGAATCAAAATGAAATGAAACAACTAGTGGAACAAGAAACTCTGATAGTGACTAGAAATCATAATGAAATGAAGAGTTCAATAGATCAAATGACAAACACATTAGAGAGCCTTAAAAACAGAATGGGCGAAGCAGAAGAGAGAATATCAGACTTAGAAGACAGAGAACAGGAAAGGAAACAGGCAAACCAAAGAAAAGAAGAAGAAATTAGAAATCTAAAAAATATTGTCGGGAATCTACAGGATACCATTAAAAAACCCAACATTCGGGTTCTAGGAGTTCCTGAAGGCATGGAGAGGGAGAAAGGATTAGAAGGCATTTTCAGTGAGATACTAGCAGAAAATTTCCCAGGTTTGGAGAAGGACAGAGGCATCTTAGTACAGGAAGCTTATAGAACCCCTAATAAACATGACCAAAAGAGATCCTCACCACGACATGTTGTAATCAAACTCACCACAGTGAAACATAAAGAAAAGATCCTAAAAGGTGCAAGAGAGAAACGTCAGATCACTCTTAGAGGATCTCCAATTAGACTCACAGCAGACTTCTCATCAGAAACCCTACAAGCTAGAAGGGAATGGCGAGACATAGCCCAGGTACTAAGAGAGAAAAACTGCCAGCCCAGAATACTATATCCTGCAAAGCTCTCATTTGTGAATGAAGGTGAAATTAAGACTTTTCATAGCAAACAGAAACTGAAAGAATTTGTTGCCACTCATCCTGCCCTGCAAAAGATGCTTAAAGATGTCTTACACACAGAAACACAGAAACATGGTCACCACTATGAAAGAAGGTAAAGGAAGGAAACCTCACAGCAAAAGATCACAGGAAGCTCAATTTCTCTTTGACATAGAATTAAACTCTGATGCTCTGTTAAAGCAATGTGTTAATCTATTATGTTCTCTTGATGTCTGTTAAATTCTAATTGTTCAAAAACAGCTGAATTTTTATTAAGAGCTATGGGTTATTTAAATATGTGCTTTTTTCAAAAATTTGAATAATCACCTTGTAACAATGATCAAATTTGGTCTATGTTATGTCATGATTTTAAGAAATCTTATTTCAACCAGATATTTTGGAGACATGATAGTTATCTTAATGAGAAAGCCCCAGAGGCTTAAAGGGTTAAATACTTGTAAAATCCTACAGGTGCTTTCAAAAATACTGTGAAGTAAGCAAGTGCCTCTTGTTGGTTGATGAGTTTATAATTTTAAATTGTCAGCAAGCGATCTAGGACTTGCTCCCTCATTTCTCTATTCTAAGCCCAACTTGTTCTTTCATTTCTCTATTCTCTTCAAGGTAGGAAACTAACTCTATTATGAAGGAATCTGTAGGATGCACAATTTAATCTTTAGACCTTATAAAAGAGATGGCTAACATTTTTCTGCAATAGCATAGCCAAAATAAGAACTCAAATAATAATCTCATAGCTAGATTCACTTCGCCATCAGCGAAGTATACAGTAAGTAGAAAAAACCTCCCTTTCAGACCAAAGGGAAAGAAAGTTTTAAAGTGAGAATATAATTTTCCTCATGGGCATTGTCTACCTTAGAAAAACTACTACAGAACATGCCTGTGACTATAGACTTGTAGTTCAGGCCACCGAAGATTAGAGATGGGAAACGGGCACTCCCTTGACTTGCATCCTCTGGTCTGCTTTAACACAAACCAGGAGGAAAAGAAAGCTCGGCATCAGAAGCAATGGGTGGCAGGCCTATTAATGGCTGATCTGTACAGTGATCTGCCTTCAAGGAGACCCAACAGGCCAGTCCACTGCAGTGGCTTTCAATGTGGTAAGCCTGGGCTTCAGCAGAAGTCAGCTTGTGAAGAGCCCTGGCAGCTCTGCCAAGAGTTGGATCACTGGAAATGGACCTGCCCTGGAGTCGAAGGATGCCTAGGTCAGAGCCACAGATCTTATTGGCTCTAAGCTGAAAAGCCCTTCACTCAGCCCAGCTTCCAAAGTGACCACTGCAGCTGAGGGGATGGTCAAGTAGGGTCAGCAACATTGCAGGCAGAACTGTAAATTTCTTGTTAGAGATGCCACCTGCCTTTACCTGGCCAGCTCTCCTCCCAGGCCAGCCAAGTAATGAAAGTCAACAGAGTGCCTTCCCCTAGGAGGTTCACACCTCTCTTAGGATATACCCCATGTGAAGAGATAGATAGGTCTGGGCCTCTGAATTTACAAGGCCTAAAGCCCACCAGATTATTATCAAGCCCCTTCTATCAGGTTCTATTTGCCTCTCAATCAGAAAACTTAATTGTAGCTTAGACAGCACCTTTCTTAGCTCCTCTAATAATGACTCTGTCCTTTGTTCTAGGCCCTGTCTAGTGCACTTGGGCCTCATTCCTTTGTAATCATAACCTCTACTCTACCACCAATGGCTCACTCCCAACCTGTGTGTACTGATGGTCCTCTTCCCCACTTAATGCTGTATAATTGTTCAAACCTGGTAAATGCCACTCTTAGGATCATTGGTTACTATCCTCACTCTGTCTTTTATGACCTCGTCTAAATATGATCAGAGTCGGCAAACTTGGAAGGCTTCCATAGCCTTGGCAACTCATGACGACAGCCTAGGATGGTTACTGGCGCCATAAACTAGAGTGTCAATTTGTTGGGTCAACAACAGGAGCCACTGTGCACTTGCTCCTCATGTGGGATCTCTGTCCTTAATGTGCTGTCCATTGTGATTTAATGCTATAACTAGTACTCCAACAGTATGTTTCACTTTGTGTTTCTATGTGGGTGCAAACTGTTGAAATCTTTATACTAAATTGATCTTCTGTATATAAAGAGAATTGAAAATGAATCTTGATGCAAATGGAAGGGGAGAGGGAGCGGGAGAGGGGAGGGCTGCGGGTGGGAGGGAAGTTATGGGGGGGGGGAAGCCATTGTAATCCATAAGCTGTACACTGGAAATTTATATTCATTAAATAAAAGTTAAAAAAAAAAAAAAGATTATTATCCCCATAACTATTGGATCAACAAAAAAATAAATTATTGGTTCTGTATTGCGAGATAGCTAATCTGCTGGAGTTCTGAAGCAGGCTATCCTCAACAAAGGTCCATTTTCTTGTGTAAGCCATTCAGTCAAGGAACAACTAATCCTCATGTACCCCAGCACCAAACCCAAAGCCACATGGAAACCACAGAAGAGTCACAATTAACCCAAATTCCCCAAAATCCATATAGACCCAGACTAGAACCTTGACATTGACTTGATAGCTACACGTGAGACAGTTAGGCAGAGGGCATACCCCAGAACCAGGACATCGCCACGAGGTCCCAAATGAAGAGGTTCTTTCATGTGCCTCTGCTTTGCCTTACCTGGTGTTCTTTAGTCTTCTTGGCAAGAAGGCAGAGGAGGAGGGAAAGGGGAAAGGGAAGAAGAGACTAGCAAAGTGGGTAGGACAGTAGCATGGGGAAGCTGTATAAAATAGTGAATATTTTAAAGCTCCTCAGAGAAAGAAATTAAGAAAATAGGAAGTCATCCTTTGTCTCTAGAGATAGTGTTTCATTTCCCTTTCTTACCCATATGTGAAGGATAAAAGGAAAGTAAATGCTTACATCTATATTCAGTAAGTTCTGCTTGTGTGCAGTGTACTCAGTGAGGAGCATTTGCCCAAGAACCCAGCAGCTGTGTTGGGAGTGCTTTCTGTTTTAATTGCACTCTGTTGTGCTATAAACCCTTTCATTGTTTTCTCTCCCGTTGGAATATTTTAAACAACAACAGGATTTTCTAATTAACTCACTGGAGACTTATAAGGATATAATGGAGATAATTTGCTCTTATTTTGTCATTTGAAAGTAATTAAACTAAAGTTCTTTATTTGGGGCGCGATCAGGGCTTAAATTTTTGAGTTACATTTTTGTGTTTTACTGGTAAAAGTAAATTAAGAAATCAAATCTCTGCAAGTTAACTTGGGGGTAGCTTTAAAAGTTATCATTAGTAAAGCTAATTTATGGTCCATTTTTAAAAGTAAGATATATAAAGCAACTGAGAAATTTGCAGCTATTCAGTGAAGGAAAGCTATCTAAATATCTCTTTTCTACTCCCATTTTCCAGATACTTTAAGAAAGCCAGCTTTTTAAGAGTTTCACGGTTTGGTTAGCAAAGCACAGAAGGACAATTCAATACCAGCAATAACCATCTATTAAATTCTTTATATGTCTAACAATCATTTAAGTTTATCACTGAGTAAATGAGTTGGCTTAGAAAATGTTATTAAATGAACTTAAAATTAGTGGATTGAAACGACTTAGACAAATGTAAAATAGCACAGAAATCTACACTTTTAATATTCAGGTAAATTATTCAGGATATGGAATTCAAATTGAAGTTCCCTAACCAGTAAGTGAAGTATGAGATCTCCCTAAAATTCAACTCTATTCATAAGGAACCAATACAACTGAGAGTTTTGATTTATGAAATTTAGATAATTTAGATTAAATTCAAGTTTAACATAATAAAATTAGTTGAGTAGGACTATTGGAATATGAGTTGACATCAAAATGTTCATGGAAATGGAATTAAAATGTTTATTTTGATATAAAATATTTTAAATGCATGTGTAGTTATTTCATAATACACATTTTTCACAAATTTTGAAGATCCCCTCATACAAATGACACAATTAAATTTCTAAGAAAACAATCTCAGGCCAGCGCCGCGGCTCAATAGGCTAATCCTCCGCCTTGCGGCGCCGGCACACCGGGCTCTAGTCCCGGTTGGGGCGCTGGATTCTGTCGGGGCGCCGGATTCTGTCCCAGTTGCCCCTCTTCCAGGCCAGCTCTCTGCTGTGGCCAGGGAGTGCAGTGGAGGATGGCCCAAGTGCTTGGGCCCTGCACCCCATGGGAGACCAGGAGAAGCACTGGCTCCTGCCATCGGATCAGCGCGGTGCGCCGGCCGCAGCGCACCAACCGCAGCGGCCATTGGAGAGTGAACCAACGGCAAAAGGAAGACCTTTCTCTCTGTCTCTCTCTCTCACTGTCCACTCTGCCTGTCAAAAAATAAAAATAAATAAATAAATAAATAAAAATAAAAAAGACACCAGTGTCCCACACTGGAGTGCTTTGGGCTTGACCTCCAGCTCCAGCTCCTGACTCCAGCTTCTCTCCAGTTCAAACCCTGGGAGGCAGCAATGATGATGTAAATAACTGGGCTTCTGCCATCCACCTAGGAGACCTGGATTGAGTTCTGTCTCCTGACTTCAGCCTGACCCTGCCTTAGCCATTGGGGTCTTTTGTGGAGTGAACAGCAGGGATGGGAGATGGGTTCTCTCTCTCTCTCTCTCTCTCTCTCTCTCTCTTTCTTTCTCTCTCCCCCTCCCTCCCATTCTCTTTCCCTATCTCTTGTCCTCACTCCCTCTAGCTCTAGATCTCCCTCTCCATCTCAAATAGACAAATAAAAATTGAGGGGAAAGAATGAAATAGCATAGTATGGGGTGTTCTCAGTGGGTGGTACCCTGCTTAGCAATATCCATGTCACCTGGGAACTGCTGAGAAGTACCCTGGCCCTTGACCACACCTACTGAACCAGAAACTGGGAGTGGGGCCTGGCAATCTGTGTTTTAACAAGCCTTCCAGTAAATTCTGATGGGCCCTAAAGTTTGAGAACTGCTGGCATAGAGTTTTATTTTTCTGTGACTCAATTAAAGTGTCATACCCAGCACAATGCTACTATATCATTAGTTTCGAGAAAGGGTTTATTAAGGAATGTGTAAAATGGTCCAACATCTCTTGATTGCCTCCCGTGTAACAAGTATTGTTCTGTGTACTTTCACTCATTGAATCATCACAATAAGCTCTGTGAGGTGGATGTCCTTCCTGGTCGCTAAGGCATGGAGAAATTCGGTGATTTTCCTGAGGCCCCATGGCCAGTGGTAGGGAATAGGTAATTGCACTTGAAAACCCATGCACTTAACCAAATGACCTGAGAATGTGTGCATTCAGCCAATATGCCTCAAGAGAATTCTATATGATGAAGTGGAAAGTACCCCAAGCTTTGGAGTTAGACAAACCTGGGGTTGAATCCCAGCTCATTATATAATGAAATAAAATGAAACTTCAGTTGTCAAGATCAAAGAACACGAAAATTGTGTCTGAAACCTAATGTCAGTTTGTTACCTGATACATTGAAATATTTCCTTAAAATTCCTACTTTCTTAAAATAGTCGGCCTCAGGCTTACACAGACCATGAATATTACAGAAAAAATATGCTCCAAAATTATTGTTATAAACATGTATTTAAAAAGTAGAAAAATATAAGGACTCTACTGGGAATTTTTCCATATTCTTTTCCTACCAGCAATGATATGCTTTTATTTTATTGTTGCCAGGTGTTTCTATTCTGTAGTTCCCGTGTTGGGGGTTGGGGGGGGGGGACCTGTTCAACCTAAGAGCAAAGCACCAATTCTTCACAAAAATAATTTAGTTTTTTTATCAAAATATGGTCATGCACAAGAAGGGAGAAGATTCTTCATAGCCTCCTACTGTTCATCCTATTTGCATTTTGTCTAATGTATACAGCCACAGGAGTGAGCCTTTGAAAACAAATCATTTTGTTTCTGTACTTAAACCCTTCAACAGGGGTTTCTCATCGCACTTACCATTAGCCTTGTTGTAGCCTGCAGAGTCCTCCATGACAGCTTCACGTGCTGTCTCCCGTCTCTCGCCCTCTCTCATTCCTCCTCAGTCTCAATGGAGCCTTTGCTGCTCCTTCAAAAAAAAATCAAGAAGGTCTGGCCTCAGGCCCTTTGCATTTGCTTTTTCCACTTCCTCAGTAACTCTTCCCAGATGTTCACATGATTGGCTCCCTGACCTCCTTCTAGGTTCCACCTAAATATCACCCCCTCAGGGAGACCTTCCCTGAGCAGCATTAAAATAAAAATCTCACCCCCTGTTACCATCCACTGCCAGTCCAGGTTTTGTTTTTGTATTCATAGCACTTATCATTTGCCTTGTGGTATATGTTCATTTGTGCATTTTTAATAACTTGTATTCCCCATGGAAATGAAACCTCCCCTTAAATAAGTAAATATTAAAAGGGAGGGGGGAGGCCGGCACCGCGGCTCACTAGGCTAGTCCTCCGCCTTGCTACGCCGGCACACCAGGTTCTAGTCCCAGTCGGGGCGCCAGATTCTGTCCCGGTTGCCCCTCTTCCAGGCCAGCTCTCTGCTATGGTCTGGGAGTGCAGTGGAGGATGGCCCAAGTGCTTGGGCCCTACATCCCATGGGAGACCAGGAGAAGCAACTGGCTCCTGCCTTGGGATCAGCGCAGTGCGCCGGCCGCAGCACACCGGCCGCGGCGGCCATTGGAGGGTGAACCAGCGGCAAAGGAAGACCTTTCTGTCTCTGTCTCTCTCACTGTCCACTCTGCCTGTCAAAAAAAAAAAAAAAAAGAGAGAGAGAGAGAGAGAGACGGGGTAGAGGAGGCTGGCGCTGTGGCACTGCAGGTAAAGCCTCTGCATACAGTTCTGGCATCCCATATGGATGCTGGTTAGAGACCTGGCTGCTCTACATCCAGTCCAGCTCTCTGCTTTAGCCTGGGAGTTGGAGACCAGGAAGAAGCTCCTGGTTCCTGGCTTCGAATTGGTGCAGCTCCAGCCATGGCGGCCATCTGGGGAGTGAATCAGTGGATAGAAGACCTCTCTCTCTCTCTTTCTCTCTGCCTCTCTCTGCCTCTCTGTAACTCTGACTTTCAAATAAATAAATAAATATTAAAAAAAAAAAAAAAAAACTAACCTGCCTGAGAGTCCAGATTTTGTCTCAGGCTCTGCTATTTTTCTGACACCTGGAACATTGCCTGGCACTCTTATAGTTAGTTATTGTTAATTATTGTTAATTTTCACTAAGATTTTTTTCTTTGTTTTAATATACAGCATGCTGCAGAATAATCAGCTAAGACAGGTACCCACAGAAGCACTGCAGAACTTGCGAAGCCTGCAATCCCTGTAAGTATGTATATTGGAAATTACAAAATGCAGGATCATCTTGGGAAAGAGAATGGAAATAGCCAGTTGATCATTTTAATATGTTCCTTAGTTGAGGATCAGGCCTAAATAAATGATGAATGAGAGTCCTTTACAGCAATAATTCTTCACACCCTTATTAATATGTATGGGAAGGACTGGTGTTGGAGTTTGGATTTCAGGGTGGAGATCTGATTACTGCTTTTGAAGCCAAAAGCCTCTCATATGTGTTGGTATGTCAAGACAAAGCATCTGCTCCCAGAATCTTGTTCTACGTTTCCCTGTAACATCTTTGTTCCTGAACTGAAAGAAGAAAGAATGCTTTCCTTTTACCAAAAAAAAATATATATATATGTATATATATATATATATATCACAATCTAGACATCTTGGCATCTTCAGTTTCTTTTGTTTTCAGATGACCTGAGCTGTCTTGCAATCAACTTTTGCTGAGTCAAACACTGAAGTTTATTATTTTAAGTTCTGTATATACATTAGTGAACTTCAAGTCAGGAGACTGAGATCTGCCTGTGTGTCCTGAAGCCCTACTGCTCAGGGCTACAAACCCAGAGCTTCCCCTTTGCCACACACAGATACACTAACATAGCCCCAAACAATCCCATGGATATTTATATCCGTACCTTGCATTCACAACCACACCTGGACGCCACCTACAAGCACTTGCAGACATACAAATGCGCCCAGCAACAGCGCTGGTGTTCCCTACTCTAAGTTGGGGTCCTCTCTATCTGGACGTTCTCTCCCCTTAGGCTCCCCTGGCCCTCCCCACAACCTACCCCCCACCAACACACCCAATGACTTAAAACCTCTGAATAAATAAAACTGGTTATTACTCACAAAAGGAACATTCTCACCAGCTAGCTGCTTTGGAACTGGGGTTGTAAACCATTGTTTACTGTGATCACTTAACAACTCTTGGCTGTGACTGCTGGTCAGTCAATCTTCTCATGAGCATGTGTGAATGTTTACAGTACATGGCATGGTTTCCAATATACGTGTGTGCAATACGCATTCTCACTTAACTCACGCTGGAGATCTCCGTCTGTCAAACAAAACACCGGTGCCTGGTCTTGAGTGATGAGGGAGATAAATGCAGAAAAAAGGCAAATAAATACTGCAGATTCTGTTGAAATCGTTAGGAAGAATCCATCAGTTAACTTTTACTGTCGTTTGCTTAATACCTTTTACTGGGGTGACAGAAGAGAAGGAGGAACTTGAGATTTGGAGGTGATACTTTCATCCTTTGATCTTTTTTTTTCCTTTTAATGAAAGAAAATCTGTGCTTGGGATCATTTTGAGCTTTTTAGTCCCATCAAACAAAGTGACTTCCTGGGTTTTCACCAGCCTATAGATAAACAAGCCCACAAGGGCCCCTTTGTGGTATGGGATAGGTCAGCTGCATTTTCAGGAGCTCCCTAATGACAGTAGACAGTAGACAGTATCGCTCCCCCTTTGTTGCATGAGCCTTTACCTGAAGAGAGGAAGCAGCAGCCTCCAGTGAGTTGTGTCAGGGCCCCAGGATTTAGTGGCTGAATTGAAATTGAGATAATGGTGGTGGCCAATGGGAACTTTAAACAGCTGCAAGGCAGACAGTAGATAGAAGGATAAGAGTTTGTAACCAAAAGCCACTATCAGCTGAAAGAAGATCACAAACAGAACACAAACAGAAGTGGATGCTTTGAGAAAGAGAAAACCATGAATCTTTTGTTCATGCGAACTGGGTGGTGGCTCTCCGATAAAGGTGTTCAGATTTGGTTTCTTGCCGTCCAGATAGTTACTGTTCACCAGGTGTCTCTTGCATTTGGTTTCTGGTTCACACAAAGGATTACGTTTTGAAACCTTACAAAACTGTGTTCCCTGAGGAAAGGCCAAGGGTTGCCTTTCTGGTATGACACTTGCCACATCCAAACTACAGCATCCAGATAGAGACTTGGCCCCTGGTCACACTGGATTGTTATCAGCTGGGTTATGTAATGTCCATCGAGGTCTCTTTGCCCAGAGTGCAGACAGACCAAGGTGAGGTGTTGAATGCTGACAGTGTGTGCTGATGTGACACTTTTCCTCGCTGATTTTTGCAGCTTTGATCTAAGAATTGAGATTTGTCAGAAAGTATTATAGACATAGTTTTACCCACCAACCCTACAGACACTGTACTGTACCCACTGAAGGAACCTCCTGCCATAGTACACATCAGGCCAGTTCAGAGGTTTGGGACACAGGGAACCTTTTTAAAGTTTTATGTTGCTCTGTATTTTAGGTGTTTACTTGTGTTTCTCTTGCATCCTTGGAGCAGTTCCAAAAATAAAAACATAAGTTTTGAGTTTAATGGTTATTACAAACATACATTCCTTGCCCATTCTCCACTCATGTTCCAGACTGCACTTTAGCCTTTGCATGACTCCATATGAATAAGAGTGATGATAAGGATGCAACTCCTCTCATCCATGCTGCCAGCATTTAAGAGGCCTCTATTTGGTTGCTCATCTCTTCCTGAATGGAGTCAATCCTTAGATTGTCACTTAACCCCTTTTGTACCTAGTTCCTCCTTTTCCCACTCTTGCGTTCACTGTTTTCCTTGTGTTACACATTCACTCCCTGAAGCCCTTCCCACGTGCTTACCACTTCTTATTTGCCTGTCCTTGTAGCTTCTGCAGTGGGGCTTCTCAATAATGGCAGCACATAGGAATCACCTAAAGAGCTCCAAAGCCCAGGCTGCACTCAGAACAGTTAAAATCAGAATCTCTGAGGAGGGGACCCCTATGTCAACATTTTCTAACTGGCCTAATTGCATTAAGTGTTTCTTAACGTGATGAATAGAACTGGCCTCCTGCACCATTGACCCCCAGATGATCTACAAACTATTTTCCTGAACTCTTTTCAAACCTGCATAGTAACAAAACCCATACTTTGCATTCCTATATGAGCTATTAATGTAAGTAGAATGTAAAAGTGTGCCATTGCTTTGTTTTAAATTGAAACCAGCACACATCTGCCTATCAACACCATTGATAATCTAGGGAAGATAAAGCTGAGGCCACATGTGATGTGGTCTACAAAACCTTGCATCTCTACTTAAATTTTTTTATGAGAACTTTATTTTTTCAAAGATTTGTTTATTTATTTGAAAGGCTGAGTTACAGAGAGGCAGAGAGGGAGAGAGAGAGAGGTCTTACGTCCGATGCTTCACTCCCCAGTTGGCCACAATGGCCATATGCCGATCCGGAGCCAGGAGCTTCTTCCTGGTCTCCCACATGGGTGCAGTGGCCCAAGGACTTGGGCCATCTTCTACTGCTTTTCCAGGCCATAGCAGAGAGCTGGGTTGGAAGTGGAGCAGCCGGGACTCGAACCACTGTCCATATGGGATGCTGGCACTGCAGGCGGCAGCTTTACCTGCTATACCACAGCCGGCTCCTACTTAGTCTTACTTGATAAGGAATCTTTACTTGACAAAACCCTAGGTGATTTGTATGCAAAATACTTTTTGAGAAATTAAGATTTTATTGTTCTATTACAAATCTATAAATCCTAAATCTACAAATCCTAAATGGTTGATAACCACTGAAATACATTATCTGCATTCTTATTCTTTGCTCCACCCAAATAGATGTGGTTTCATTGAATAAAATTTAATAAACTTGATATTAAAATTGTTAACATTGCTGAGATAAAGAAAGAAGCAGTAATCAAGTTTCAAGGGATATAATTTTTCATCTATTCCACATATATAAAAGATTTTTTTTTCATAATGAAAACACATAAGTGCATTTGTATCTTTTTTTTTTTTTTTTTTTTTTGACAGGCAGAGTGGATAGTAAGAGAGAGAGACAGAGAGAGAAAGGTCTTCCTTTTTGCCATTGGGGCCGGCACGTTGCAGCTGGCACATCGCGCTGATCTGAAGCCAGGAGCCAGGTGCTTCTCCTGGTCTCCCATGCGGGTGCAGGGCCCAAGAACTTGAGCCATCCTCCACTGCACTCCCAGGCCACTCCAGAGAGCTGGCCTGGAAGAGGGGCAACCGGGACAGAATCTGGTGCCCCGACCAGGACTAGAACCCAGTGTGCTGGCACCGCTAGGCGGAGGATTAGCCTATTTAGCCGCGGCGCCGGCCCTTGTATCCTTTTAACTCTCCTGATGCTTATGAATTCTTCAGCTGAAGAATAAGAGCCCAGGCCCATGTCGCTGAGGCTGCCACTGTACAATATTTGCATTTGGCTTCTGACACACCAATGACTTCTCAGACACAAATTGGACTTTTAATAATGTAATCAAAGGTAACCTAATTTCCTTTTTGTTTTTGGAAAAGAATAGAAAATGAAATCAGAATTCACAGTAAGTTGTATTTTACCAAGAAACTTTTGACATTATAGATATCTGAGAAATAGGGCCAGATTATATTGATTTGATGGAAACTCAAAACTTAACCCTCTGTATCCTCACAATTTTGTATTAATAGGTAAGAAATCAATCTATGAAAAACCATTGCTACTCACAAAGAGAATTATATATTCGTACTATCCAACCACCAAAGTATGAATATTATTTAATACATGTTCATTTTCATTCCAGGTCTCACTAGCAAAGGCAATTTTGCAATGTGCACAATCACAAAGATAATGGGTTAGTAAATAGGAAAGGAAAGAGAATTAAACATATCTTCATTATTGTCTCTGTTCTATTAGCAAATATTCATATTCAAAATCATATTTTTGAAGACTATGTTTGAAAACCCAAGAAGAATTTATAATTCCAACCTGAAACATGATCTGACCACGTATCTTATTGTGAAAATAACCTCAGAGCTACACATTTCACTCTAGAGACTCTGAAATGTCAATAACTTCACAAGAGACTGCATAATAGATGTTTGCTAATAATAGACCAAAAAAGGGGAAAAAGGAGTAAGCAAAACGAATGAGTTAAGACAAGGAGGTGGGGCTCACAATGCTGAGACGTAAGGCAAACCTAGAAATAGGCACCAGTTTTCTCTATTAACATTTGGGATCCTATTGGATTTCAGAGCCAGGACACAGAAGGGAAAGGAAGTAACAGAAGACAAGGAAATGTAAGCAGACAAAAGGAAAAGGAAGATGAGATAACCAAGAGGATAAGATTAAAGGATCAAAGGGTTAAAAAAAAGTGTTTTTAGTGTTGATGACTAAAAAGGAAAAGCCTGGTATTATTAAGGCAGAAGATCAGTGACATTTGGGTAGCCAGGTAGTAGGGAATGCTCATGGACATGAGGCCCAGAAACACTGTGGAAAATATCTGGAAACCTGGGATACCAACTGGGATAGAGATGTCAGAAAAAAGTTTGAGAAAAGGTGAATGGAGATCCTTGAATATCAGAGTGAGAAATTTGGGTTTGAAAGGAATGATATGCAGAATTGTAGATTCTCAACAGGGGACTCACATCGAGTACAATTTTAGGGAGATTAATCTGGCAGCTGCCTACAGGATTCATTAAAGAGATAAGAGATCAAAGGCAAAAAGACCAGCTCAGAGGCTGTTGCAGTAACACAGGTGTGAAGAGATAAGAGACTTAACTAGACAGTGGAAATGGAGAGTCTCAGAGATGAAGATAAATGGAGAGAACTTGGTGAATGATTGGCTGGAAGACACTGGAAGGTTCAAAAATGACTCTAGATTTCAAACCCCAGTGGTTCCTTGGAGACTAATGGTGCCTCTAACAAAAAGAAAGTCTTTGTTTTCTATGGAGAAAAATAAAACCAAACAAGTTACATCTCATATTACTCTGGTGTAGATCATCTCCTTGTTGGAAAATTCACAGTGGCAGTGATCTCTGACCAACTTAATGTAATTTGATCTTAAAATATATTCTTGCCCTCCTCAATGATGCCAGAGAGATGAAGGCTGAGTTCCTTTAAATACTTTTCATCCAGTTCCTAGTCTCTGAATTATTACACTTCAGTGAACCTGCTGGAGACTGTGCCTCCCCAAACTGTAGAGATGCCAAAAATAATAATAATAATAATTGTTACCTTTTCAGAGGTAAAGCTAAAACAATGATTTTCTTTCTGGCAACCACAATAAGTTTACAATTAAATAGATGGAGAAGAGAAAGACAAGCAGAAATTTCCCTGTTAAGCAATCATGATGTTTAATTATTTGCCCTAGAGTATAACAATTTCCCATCTTTATGGGAAATTCATTAAAAGGTGGCACATTTTGGTCCACAAATATTTATAAACAGCAACCACTCTGACAATACTGTGAATCACAGAAACCAATATGAATTCAAATTTATGAGTTCATATAGATAAAAATTTATCTTAAAAGTATTATTACAGTGATCTTTTGAGAAATTCAACTCCAATAACCAACTGGTTCCAGGCAATAAAATTTCAAAGTAGTCAAATAATACCATAACAGAGAATATGTGTACTTTATTGAATTATATTATAAACAGACTTGGAACTACATGATTTTCATTTTATTGAAAATGTTTAACTATAATTGAGAATGCTTTCATGTCTCCAAATTTATAAATGAACTAAATCACTGTGTTCCTCCAGCTATTCATGAATTGTTCAAAATGGTCTCACAAAATGTACAAATATGTGGAAGATGTGAGAGAGTTGTTCATATCCTTAAAACTTAAGAAGGAAAAATGCTTATCCAAATACAGAATAGCAATGCTAGTCATGAAAACCTCATTCCTGATAATTCTGTTTAGTATAAGAATCCCTGTAAACCGTATTGTGCAACTGCAACGTTCTTTACACTTTTAGCTGTTTTTCCCTCTTAGTCATCCATGTTAATAATTGACATTATTATAGTCATCTCAGATATGGAATTAGCCAAGATCAATGGCTTATCTTTTGACTAACGCTTTCTTCCTTGTAGTTAATGGCTCATCAAAGGCATTCTCAAACAAAGATACAAGTTTATGTGATACATTGGCAATGTATCATATGCAAGACATATAAAGGACCATTTTTTGATATAACAATAGCAAGAGTGATCTCATAGGTTCTCTAATCCCTACAGTAATGCCATTTATAAATTAAAGTTTCCTTTCAGGAGTGTGAAACAGATTGACAAATTGTTTCTCTTAAAAGAGGATATTTTAAGAGTTAACCCTTTGTACTTAAAAAAATTAGGAGAAAATGAACTTTTTTTGGTTTTTGGCCATTGCCTATACATAAAAGATTAATTTTTTGCCTGTTACCTCCCAGCTCTTTGCCACATAGACTGTGTTGACATTACTGGATTACATTCACAGTGAACATGCAGTTCTGTTTTATTTTTACTTTACATAATGCTGGGTAGCATTCATTCTTGATCTTGCATGGTCTGCCCAGACCAAAAGTCTCAATCACCATAACTTTCTTATCTCCCTCTCTGGCCACACCTGGTGAGTCACCAAGTGCTTTTGAACCCTCTTATTTCATATCTCATGTTAGGCTCTTCCCCTCCATTTCCACTTTTGGAGGCATTCATATTTCTTACTCTAATGACTACAGTTATCTCTTACTTTCCCCCTAATCCTTCCAACACCCTGTTATCAGAGTGATCCTTCTATGGAACATCTATTATAAGTGTGTACAGTCAGGAGTCAGTACGTCACCCTCCTTCCAGAGGAACAGGTTTACATAGACATTAAAGATTGCTTGATTAGGGTAGGACATTTCTCATAGGCGCATAGCTCAGTAGCCATCAATGAATGAAATTATCCAGACTTCAAGTATTTCCTTTGATATTCAACATGATGGAAGTCTATGATGTTTTTGACCATGTCCCATTGATAGGAAAAGCAACTCAAAGACCAAGAGAGACAGTCAACCAGCCAACCAGCTTGGACAGCAGAATCTCGAATAACTGACAAGTTTGCTAACCTCAACTCTTCCCTCCAGAGAACTTAGTTCAACATAATAAGCCTTGAAATTGCGATTAAAAAATTTATTATAGATTGTATTTGAACGTTACTTAGAGATACCATTGCAGAGACTCACAGTTAACAAGAATTGTGCCCCAGAGAGATGACATCATGAGACTCGTTGGCCATTTTAGTCCTTTTGTTGACCTGACACAAAAGATGTTTGCACCCTCTTTTCTCTGTGATGGAAGTTTTGCTTTACCACTTATTAAAACCTACAGCAAACCTACTGAACATAGATTAAAGGATGTTTGGAGTGTAGAGAACCAGCAGTTCTGCAAGTCCCTATGACAAAAAAAAAAAAAAAAAAAGGCAGTCTAGAGAGAAAGATGTAATTACAAATGGTTGAGAAGCTATAGGAAGAATAACAACAAAAAAAACTTTAAAGTAAAAGAAAAAATACCTCTCCCTGAATGTGAAATTTTTCCTCAAATAGTAAAACCAACCATTTGTAGAATACCTTACTGTTTACAAAATTCATCCACACAGATTTTCTCTGTTCATTTCCACAATAATTCTGTAACATATTGTGACTCTGCTATATAAATGTGAAAGTTGACCCTCAGAGACATGAATCAATATATCCCAAAATCTCGAAACTAGTAATTGGCAGAGTCTTGACTTAAATTTGTATGCCCAATATGTACGTGATTTTAGATGATCTAGAAAGTTGGGTAAAATTTTTTTTCTGTATGATTTTACTATAAACTGTAAGTATTACAAGGAACATAATGATCACATTTCAGATTGTATTCCAAGATCATAATTAAGAGGTGTTATTTGTCTGAATTGTGGGAAAGCCCATTCCTATTGTTAATGTGTTTTATTTTGCCATGCGTGACTTGCTATGCAAGTTCTGTGTGCTGCTTCCATCACATTGTTGATGATTGTTTAAATGCCAAGACCATTGTTGGGAACATTCTCTGAGAATGTGCCATCTGTCACATATCAATACTGCTTTGCAAGAATGAAGATGTTATATTCAACAATGTATCAGGAACAGAATTTGTTGCCCTATTGTTTTGTGAGTGGGTGTACACACACACACACACACATAAAAATAATATTAAAGATTTCAAAATAAGGGTGACTTCTCTTAAGTATTTTTGTATTGAGGAATGGAACAATTTATATTTCTTGGAACTGAAATCCACTGACAATCTAGCACTCATTATGTATTTATTTATTTATTTATTTATTTATTTATTTATTTTTTGACAGGCAGAGTGGACAGTGAGAGAGAGAGACAGAGAGAGAAAGGTCTTCCTTTGCCATTGGTTTACCCTCCAATGGCCGCCGCGGCCTGCGCACTGCGGCCAGAGCACCGTGCTGATCCGAAGGCAGGAGCCAGGTGCTTCTCCTGGTCTCCCATGGGATGCAGGGCCCAAGGACCTGGGCCATCCTCCACTGCACTTCTGGGCCACAGCAGAGAGCTGGCCTGGAAGAGGGGCAACCGGGACAGAATCCGGTGCCCCAACCAGGACTAGAACCCGGTGTGCCAGCACCGCTGGCAGAGGATTAACCTATAGAGCTGCAGCGCCCACCTAGCACTTATTTTTATTTTTATATTTATTTTTTTGACAGGCAGAGTGGACAGTGAGAGAGAGAGACAGAGAGAGAAAGGTCTTCCTTTGCCGCTGGTTCACCCTCCAATGGCCGCCACAGCCGGCACGAGGCAACCGACGCACCATGCTGATCCGAAGGCAGGAGCCAGGTGGACTTGGGCCATCCTCCACTGCACTCCCGGGCCACAGCAGAGAGCTGGCCTGGAAGAGGGGCAACTGTGACAGAATCTGGTGCCCCGACCAGGACTAGAACCCGGTGTGCTGGCGCCACAGGCGGAGGATTAGCCTATTGAGCCACGGCGCCGGCCCTAGCACTCATTTTTAACCACCTTTTGCCTAAGCAAAATTTGAGATTTTCTCCTTTTTTTTTCCTGAATAGTTTAATAGTCAGAAGACAAAACCACAAATTGTTACCTGGCTTTAGATAATAATTTAAAATCAGTAGAACCCATTATATTTACAAATCCTTGTTGTTTTTTATTTCCTTTAATCATGAAACAACTTTATCAGATATAGTATATCTCCATTGTCCAAATGTCTAAGCTAATGTCTACTGACTTGGCCATGGTCACACACAGCTACCATTATGGTTTGAACTTGGGACTTCCCATTCCGAATCTCTTCACTAATTTACAGATACTGAGCTGCGTACACACAAACTCCCTTTGTGACTTGTAAAAAAAAAAGGGGGGGGGATAATAAAGAAACACTTAAAAAACAGAGCTGTATAGTTATTTTTGTTACTTTCTGATAAGTATATAATAGAACTATATTTTACATGTATACAGTTTCTTATATTACATAGTAATGTTTATCTTACACCTCTCTGCTTAACTATTGCATTTTCCAAGCATGTAAATAGGAAATGCCCAGCTGCCTGAAAAGGCTTGATTGATATAATATACGAGCCTTTTGTTTACTCACTGAATAGGCACAACTTGTACCCTGCCAGCTACTTGCCCACAATCTTAACATTGTTCTGTAAGAATCACCTGTATGAGTGGCTGGATAATTAATTCCATGCTCTGGTTTAGCCTTGGGATCTTCTGTTAAGATTAAATCAGGGGGCCAGTGCTGTGGCACAGGGGGTGAAGCTGCCACCTACAGTGCCCACATCCCATATGAGCACCGATTCAGGTCCCGGCTGCTCCACTTCCGATCCAGCTCTCTGCTATGGCCTGGGAAAGCAGTAGAAGATGGCCCAAGTCCTCCCCTGTACCCACGTGGGAGACTCAGAAGAAGCTCCTGGCTCCTGGCTTCGGATTGGCATAGTTCCAGTCGTTGCAGCCATCTGGGGAGTGAACCAGCGGATGGAAGACCTCTCTCTCTCTCTCTCTCTCTCTGCCTCTGCCTCTGCCTCTCTGTAACTCTACCTTTCAAATAAATAAATAAATATTTCAAAAAAAAATCAAATCAGATACTGAAACAGGGAGTAGAATGGTGGTTTCCAGGGCTGCTGGGTCAGGGGAGATGTTGGTTAAACTGTCAAAAGTCTCACTTAAACAGAATGAATAAGTTCTGGTGATCTTTTGGAGAGCATGGTGGCTATAAATAATAACAATGTCTTGTACACTTGAAAATTGCTAAGAGATTAGATCATAGATGTTCTCATCACAAAAATATGATGAGTGAGTATGGGAGGTGATGGATATGTTAATTAGCATAAATTAATCATTTCATAAGGTTCACATATATCAAAACATCACATTATACACCATAAATATATGCAATTTTGTTTGTAATTATACCTTAATAAAGCTGATGGGGGAGATAAAACCAGATAATGCATTTGAGTGTGAACTACATACCACTCTCTAAATTAGGGTTGGACCACTGCGGCCAGGTGGATACAACCTGGCAGTGCCATTAGAAGGTACGCCATTCCTGCTGAACACTGGCCTCTCCACTTTTTACTTGTTGAACTCTTTATTTAGAGGAGCATTAAGCCTGTGGTTATAAGGTAAATTTAAAGTGTTATCATGGCCGGCACTGCGACTCACTAGGCTAATTCTCCACCTGCAGCACCGGCACCCTGGGTTCTAGTCCCGGTTGGGGCGCCGAATTCTGTCCCGGTTGCTCCTCTTCCAGTCCAGCTCTGTACTGTGGCCCGGGAAGGCAGTGGAGGATGGCCCAAGTCCTTGGGCCCTGCACCCACATGGGAGACCAGGGGAAGCACCTGGCTCCTAGCTTCGGATCAGCGCAGCGCGCCGGCCGTGGCGGCCATTTGGGTGGTGAACCAACAGCAAAAGGAAGACCTTTCTCTCTGTCTCTCTCTCTCTCACTGTCTAACTCTGCCTGTCAAAAAAAAATTAAAAATAAAGTGTTATCACAAAAATTAATAAAGAAAGAAAAAAAGGAAGAGGGGAAGGGAAGGAGGGAGGTATCATTGTATTCTTGGAATTGTGTCTGTGAACTGCACGAAATCTGTTCTCTACATCAGATAAAAAGAAGGAACACCATTTATTGGGAGCCTTTTCTATAAATGTACCCCAACATTTACACCTAACTTTAAGGTTTTCCATTTTTAAGACTTTTGGAAGCCACTTGTAGTTTTGATGCATAAGCAACCAGCAAAAATCAGCCAATATGTTAACTAAAATGCAGACACTAATATTATAAAGTTTCCTTTCTTTAATGAGTGCCATAGTTAAGGAGAGTTTACATATGTGCTTCACTTCTAGTCAAACAAAAACAATCACGTCTTCCTCCTCTAATGAGGTCATACCTCATCTAAACATGGGCCCAGAGCATTATTGCTGTAGAAAGAGGAAAGAGATGGTGTTGAGTTGGCCTAAACATTTCCAGCTCCCTTTGTTGTCAGATCCTTGAGATGTTTCTGCTGCCTACGATGATAATTATTCTACTGGAAATTTAATTGTGTGTGGGCTATGACACTCAGCCCTTAAAATTTTTTCCAAGTCATCTTATCTCCTTTATTATCAAAAATTGGCCCAGGGTTGGCAAGGCATGGTTTGTTCCCATTCAGTAAGTAGAAGTAGGAACCAGAGGACAATTGCCATGACATATGTGACCAAAAGTAAAGAAGCCGCCTTCCAGAGAGATTAGCTCCCTACCACAGAGAATTCTCTCTATTTCTAAATTGTTTAAATTTGGTTTGCAAGGGATTATTTTGTGATCCTGGTGTGCTTCCTGCATCTGTTTAGTCTTAAACGCTTCCGAAAACATTTTTTGAAATCCTCTCGTGATTTTCTAATCCTTTCTAATACATGGACTGCTTAAAATGCAACTCTTCTTTTTTTTTTAATCCTAGCTTTGAAAATGCAAACAAATATGTGAGTCTTAAAAACAGATTGGAAAAAAAAGTGAGGGCCATTGGAAGCATAGCTGAGTCAAGGTGGTTCTGTTGTTCATGCACCTTGGGGAAAATTTCAGACTACATGCATTTTGTCACTTCCATCAGAAAAAGTTAAGACATTTTCATTACAGCCACTATTTATGCTGGATTGGGACAAAATACAAGTATTGCACTCCCTCTGCTGGCTCTGATGCTGCAATGGCTCATTAACCAGATCTAAGGCGTATTTCCTCCTTTAGGAAAAGAAAAAGGGGAGCATAGAAAAAGGAAGCAGACGTTGGATAGCTGTCCATTTTATTATTCATTTAAAAGTGTCAAAAAAGCAAGAAAGCCAACACTTTTCAGGCTTTTCACTGCAGTGCTAACAAAGAGGAGGGACCGCTTCTCTTCTCCCCGACATGTCTCTGTAACAGCCTTCAGAAACTGCGCACACTATGTTCCCCAATCTCCCTAGCGAGAGTTCATGGACCATCTTGTGAACACTCACCCTAGAGGGTCTGTGCATAGGACCCAGGCTCCAGCTGTGGCTCCAACATAGGTTGGTTTGTTTGTTTGTTTGTTTTTGACAGGCAGAGTGGACAGTGAGAGAGAGACAGAAAGGTCTTCCTTTGCCGCTGGTTCACCCTGCTGTTATTGTATTACTTTTACTTTTTTTTTTTTTTTTTTTTTTTTTTTGACAGGCAGAGTGGACAGTGAGAGAGAGAGACAGAGAGAAAGGTCTTCCTCTTTGCCGTTGGCTCACCCTCCAATGGCCGCCGTGGCTGGTACACTGAGGCCAGTGCACCGCGCTGATCCGAAGGCAGGAGTCAGGTGCTTCTCCTGGTCTCCCATGCGGGTGCAGGGCCCAAGCACTTGGGCCATCCTCCACTGCACTCCCTGGCCACAGCAGAGAGCTGGCCTGGAAGAGGGGCAACCGGGACAGAATCTGGCGCCCTGACCGGGACTAGAACCCGGTGTGCTGGCGCCGGAGGCGGAGGATTAGCCTAGTGAGCCGTGGTGTCAGCCCCCAACATAGGTTTTTACACAGGAAAAATAAAGTGAATTAAGCCTATTTTTAAAAAAATGTTCAAGTCCTTTCAAAGACTGAAGTAATCTTTTCTCAGAATTTAATAAATAAACTAATCGAATAGGTTCAGAAGTGTCCAGGAATGCAAAGGCATTGTTTTGGCTTGGAGTAGAAAGGAAGCATGAGGGTGTCTGCCTGCTGGTGTCAGAAAGGAAAGCTAAAAGATCATCATGCTGTAACCTTATACCCCAGGGGAGGCCACTTCCGTGCACGAACACATGCTACACACAAGCCTGGGAGAAAGTCCTGGCACCCTGCAGTTTTAGAGCTAGGGAGACTGAGAAGCAATGGTTCTACCCTTGGCCCAGGCGAGCCTATCAGGAGAGGAAACTGCTACAGATGTCAAGAACTCTGAGTAGCCCTGGCTCTGTTTCACTCTTGCTGGTCGGCATGCGTTAGGATTCCCTGGGAAGTCCATGTTCCCCCTGGGCTTTACTCTCTTGTCCATTCTTGTTTGCTTGCTTCCCTAGGCGACTGGATGCCAACCACATCAGCTACGTGCCTCCCAGCTGTTTCAGTGGCCTGCATTCCCTGAGGCACCTGTGGCTGGATGACAACGCTTTGACAGAAATTCCTGTCCAGGCTTTCAGAAGTTTATCGGCATTGCAGGCCATGACCTTGGCCCTGAACAAAATACACCACATACCAGACTATGCCTTTGGGAACCTCTCCAGCTTGGTAGTTCTGTAAGTTTTATTGATTTTGCTCTCTTTTAACAGTTTCTAAATTCACCTGGAGACCTTGGCCTTTAAATGCTGACCCTTCAAAGCTTGAATGGGGACATTTTAAAGGATGAAAACCCACTGAGCCCTTGCCCAAAATGCCTCATAAATGTTTCAATTGTGTGAATGACTTAAATGACATTTATCAAGCACCTGCTAAGTGCCAGGCACTGTTGGGCATACAAAGATAATAAAATATGACTTCTGCCTTAGGAAAGCCCATTGTATATTGTGTAGGTAATCACTACGCTGTACAATTGGTACAATAACCAAAGATAATAAAAAGTCAGTATTTTTTATGATTGCTGGTTCAGGACAAATTGGAAAATGCCTTTATTGTTTAATTTAATTGTATTTATGAATAATATTAATAGTATCTAATAAGTACTTCTTGAACCAGGGAAAGAAATTCAGGGAGTATTTACCCTTGATGGTAAGTTATATGTTCGTACAGCATTTTCCCTATTATGTCTCAATTTCGTTGCTTTAGTAAAGCAAAATGATTCTTGAATAAGTAATGGTTTGAAAAATAGTCTTTAAGAGTATAATTATGCCTGATGTGGTGTAATATTATGGCCAATTAATGCCATTTTCAGAGATCCAACTATGCTTTTTCACTTGTCCCTTTAAATTCATTTCCCCAAAATCCCTTTGGGAGCTGGTCCAATTTTCATTTGTATATTCAGCTGCTCTCATTGGCTCTGGACTGATTTACCAATTGAGCCAAAGATGATAGTCATACAGACTAATACTGTGTCAAGATAACTAATCTCATGCAGCCAAAGAAATCTGATCACCTTTCTCCGTCACTGAAATCATTGTTTCCTGTTAGCATATGGCCCGCCCCTGGGAACGCAGCCTTTATAAGAATTCAGTTTTAACAGAATATGTGCTTGAGCACACTGAGAGCCTTCCCTCCTTTCCGTGCGTCAATAATGGTCAATATCTCTGTTTCACATTCTGTGTCGTAAAATCAAACTGAGCAACTTCTATTGAGACTGTGCTAAAAAAAAAAAAAAACCTGAATTTTTCTTAAATTAATCATGATGTTCATGTTATTCTGTATACCCTGATACTGCAAACCTAATCAGTCAAACTGCAACTGTCATTTAAACTCTATAGAATGGAATCAACTCTGGTATGAGTAAAAGGGGTACACAGACTTTTTTTTAAATGTTCGTTTCTTATGATTGGTACATTCTTTCATATGAGTTTCTCTGGATTTCAGTAATTAAAATGTTGTGCCTGAATTTGCCAAGTGTCTCATGAGTGTCTATAATGTGCTCGGGCAGGCATCTCCATAACAATAGAATCCACTCCCTGGGAAAGAAATGCTTTGATGGACTCCACAGCCTAGAGACTTTGTGAGTTGACCTTTTATTTGTTTCCCTTTTTTCAGTGTTTTCATGAATATTCTGAAGGAATCAAAATTGCCTTAAAGCCAAAACTTGCTGTTAGGTTTGGTTAATTGCCCGAGCAATTTCCAGTGGCCTTATCTTATATACAGACATACACATACCCACACTCACTCACGGACACAAACATACGCGAAAGCTAAACAATAGAAAAAGACATAACTAAAGAATAAATCTAAGATTTTTTTTTCAGTCAACTAGAGTGGTACGTTAGTTAGAATCACTGTAAGTTAAGTGAGATGTTTTCTACTGAACAGTGACTGCTTAGAAGCAGGTATTCTGTGTCCAGGATCAGTCCCGTGTTGTCACTTGGGCCTGTGACTGGTGCACGGCCTTCTCCCTGCCTGCTGAATGAGAGGATGCAGACTAGGCAAATGTCTCAGTCTGCATTCTGAGATGAGCATCCACCCCATTAGGAAACAGCAAGGTTCCTGCTAATGTAATTCAAAACACTGGAAAGTAATAATTGTTCCGAGTTACTGAGTATATCTCAAATATACCTACAACCAAATATTGCACCAAGCGCTTGACATATATTGTTTCAATAGTTTTACAACCATTTTATGAGAACTGCTATTACTATCTTAGCGTAGGCTTTAGTGAATTCAAGTTATTTTACCATACATATCTAATTTGTAGCAGAACTGGGATTCACTTTCTTCTCCAGTCGGATTCTGAAATCACTGTTTACCACTATATCCTTCTTCCAAAGAATAGGTCAAAAGTTCAGTTCCTAATTAGTATCTCTAGTCGAAATAGAGCCTATCTGGCTGACCGTAGCCCAAACTCTATCCCAGAGCCACAGTGGAAGTTTTTGAGGACCACACCTGGGCCCCAGGCTTTTTCCAGGGAAGGAGCGTCTCTTCATTGCCCTGTTGAGTAAGAGAAGAATAATGAGAGTAGGTTGAAAGGCAAGGAGGATCCTGAGTGCACTGGGACAGAACACTTAGGGCATCTGTGCGCTCATTCCTACCACCATATTTTTAATACTCAATTGCCATCAACCTCATAGAGCCACTGAATCTACAATGCTGACTCTGACCCAGAGTACAAAAAGATATCACCAAAAATTACTTCTCATGAGCCCTTGGGGCTGTTGTTCATTTGCATATAGAGCTTAGCAACTTGTACATGGTGGATGTAGCCTCTAACCAGATCCAGGTCCACTAATTTCCCAAGGGATCATCTGTTATGGGCTGTCTTCTTGTAGCCAATGTACACTAATAGTTCTCCTTCCAGTGTTACTTAAATCGCTATGTGTTTCCTCTTAGGTATCAAAGATGAACTTGTCCAGGCAGGAACTTGATGCCAACTTAATGACACAGACAAGCAGTTCCCATGAGCTGCAAGGAAAAAAAATAGAACTATCTTATCTCCACAGGGCTGGGCTGGGGATCTTAGCAATGGAAATCACCTTTTGGTCCTTTCCAACATGACAACAGAAGCAAAAAACAAAATGGGCTTTGATGGCTATGTCCATAAATAGTCTTTCTTTCTAACCAGTACTGGGTGAGGATCCAGGCTTGCATATAAATAACGTAAACCAAAACATTTCAGGGCAAACTTTCATGTGCCTTATTGTCTCCCCCAACCTTGCCCAGGGCTACAGAGGATCAGTAAATTGGTTATTCCCAGCCTCTTCCTTTCCCTCACTAGAAATCCAAGTAATTTATAAGGGCCCAATCCTCGTTTAATCAAAACAGAGCATCTGGAGAGATTTACAAACAGGAAGAAATCTGTGTCCACAAAAGACACGAGTTTCCTGCCTGCCTTATAGCTTAAGGATGGTTTGTGCCAGGCAAGTAGGAATCCTGATTCATGTTTAACTCACTCAAATTGTCTCTCTTAAAATTAAGTAGCAATTCTCCACAGAGGAGGATCTAACCATATCTGATTGTCTGTCCAAAAGGTTTCTCTGTGTCATCTGGGAAATCTGCCATTCCCAGGCACCAGGAGGCAGTTACTTTTTCATATGTTGATGCTGATATAAGGTAGAATACATCTAGAAAGCTCTTGTGAGTGATGGAATTGAAAAGCCATTTGTGTCATAACAGAGAAATTAATGACTTTGAGATTGTTTGGCTGTTCCATTTCTGTGTGTGAGGGACAATGGAGAGCCTTGCCTCGTAGGCCAAGGGTAGCATCTACTTCTGATCTGAATCACCCTGAGGAAATCCTGGATCAGATATCCTTCCTGAGGGGTTCTGTATCACCTGTGCCTCTCCAGAAGCAGATCTCATCATGGACTTTGGGCTGGGACAGATGCAGGTACCCCATTGGAGTCAGGAACAAAGCAGCCCTACAAGATGTCCTGTCTCCAAAAGGATGAAGGGAGGAACATGAAGGGGAATGTGATCCAAGGGCCCAATATGTGCAAATACAAACTGGCAAACTAGTGAGCCAAGCTCCCATGCAGAGCTCCATCAACCAGCTGTCCACACCCCACCAAGCACCCCTCCTCCTTGGATGTTAAAACTGCTACAGTCCTCTCCACACAAGGCTCCCTATGCATGGAGCCTTGGCTCTAAAATTTCTCATGGTCAATGTAATGTCCATTTTAATGTAGATCCTTGTGGGATGTTGGTGGTCAGCAAACCAAGAAAACCTCTTCCATAAAGGGAAGGCATGAGAATGTTCATCAATGACAAGATTCTCTGGGAAACCATATTATCATTCCTTGTAAACAGATGTCATGATGCTGGGGGTTAAACCACCACCTGAAACACCAGCATTCCATGTGGGCACTGGTTTGAATTCTGGCTGCTCCACTTCCAATCTAGCTCCCAGCTAATGCCCCTGGGAAAAGCATCAGAAGATGGCACAAATATGTAGGCCTCTGTCACCCACAGAGACCTAGATGAAGCTCTTGGTTCCTAGCTTTGATCTAGCCCAGCCCTGGCTGTTGTGGCCATGTTGGGAGTGAACCAGCAGATGCAAGATCTCTCTCTTTCTCTCTCTGTCTCTTTGTGTGTCTCTGTCTGTAACTCTGACTTTCAAATAAATAAATAAATCTTAAAAAATATTATTTGAAGTGTATATGCATTTTTGAATGAAAAACTTAAAATACTCTCTACTCATTTTCAGAGATTTAAATTACAATAACCTTGATGAGTTTCCCACTGCAATCAAGACACTCTCCAATCTTAAAGAACTGTAAGTATTTAGGGTAATTTTAATGAGAGAATTTTATTTTGTGTGAATTTATTTTAAAATATGTGGTTATTGTACATGATATGACTTAGTAGACTGTTTTAGAGGTTCATATAAATAATGGTTAACTGTACTGGAAATTTATTTTAATTGATTCTATCACCAGCTACTATAGTTAATATTATAATGGGTTTATCTAATGTATATAGTTTAGAGAAATGTACATATTTCTCTTTTCCTAAGATATGTATACTCTTCCAGAATTTATATGCTTTATAGATTTGTGGTAAAATTTAGTTATTTGTTGAGCATTTGTAAGAATGCAAACATTTTCAAGTTGTATAAGTCTAAAATTGGATGAGTAAAACTGTATGTGCCCTGCACAGTACTGGATACTTCCAAATATGTTATTTAATATTCTTTATAATATGGTCCATGAATCTTATTTATTTTAAAAAATATGATTTTTAGTAGAAAAGCTAATTATCAGTCATTACATATGTTGTCTTTTATATGAGAAGATTGGATTAGCTTTACTTTGCTCTTAAAAATATAAATAACATATGTAAGGAATGTTCTAACACTTGGAAAGGAAAATAAACCTTGAGCCTTGTTCCATTGACAGTGGAAAATAAGACCTATAGCCCAAGGAGGTAGACAGGAGAAGCTGTTTATAAGGAACACCTCCAGGGTTCTGCCTCAGAAGGTAGCTCAAAGCCTGCTCCTCAAAACCCCCAGGCCACACAAGCCCAGCAATCATTGACTCTGCCCCTCTGCCCCTCTGCCCTTCAGACGACATTAGCACCAACAGATGAGAACGAGTCGCTGAGCTGGGGTGCCTTCCTTAGAGTCAGGAAATTGTGTCCAAATAAGGAGATTACTAAAATCTCTACTTCGCTGCAGCTTAAGTCAATTTTCTCTTCTCCCTTTAAATGGGGTCAGGAGGAGTGATCGTAATCCTCTCTCCACAGATAGTTCCCACTCGCTCAGGTTGCCGGACAGTGGTGCTCCACTGGATATTAAGATGGATTTTCTTTTTATGACATTAGACAGTACATTTCTTTTTTTTTTTTTTTTTTGACAGGCAGAGTGGACAGTGAGAGAGAGAGAGACAGAGAGAAAGGTCTTCCTTTGCCGTTGGTTCACCCTCCAATGGCCACCACGGCCGGCGCACTGCAGCCAGTGCACCGCGCTGATTCAAAGGCAGGAGCCAGGTGCTTCTCCTGGTCTCCCATGGGGTGCAGGGCCCAAGGACTTGGGCCATCCTTCACTGCACTCCCTGGCCACAGCAGAAAGCTGGCCTGGAAGAGGGGCAACCGGGACAGAATCCGGCACCCCGACCAGGACTAGAACCCGGTGTGCTGGCGCCGCTAGTTGGAGGATTAGCCTGTTGAGCCAAGGCGCCGGCCGACAGTACATTTCTATAAAGTGCAATTATTATTTTCAGACCCTTTATTCCTCTTTAAAGAAGACAGTATGTGATTTCCTTCTCTCCTAGAGAGTAAATGAGGACATATACGATTCAAGATGAGTAGAGGAATTTTACCTTGTACTCTGGTTACTAAAGGTGCTTGTTATTGCCGCAGGATGGAGGGGAGTTGTTAAATAATAAATACATTTCTATAAATTGTTTTTTTCTCTCCTTCTAGAGGATTTCATAGCAACAATATCAGGTCGATACCTGAGAAAGCCTTTGTAGGTAACCCTTCTCTTATTACAATGTAAGTGACCATAGTGCTTTGGTTTTTCCAGCCAAAATACAACGTATCTTGTGCTTTGAAGTATGATCAGTGAATGTTCTATATTTGCCTGGGTTTTGTCTCATCAGTGTAAGGATCTATGCAGAGACGTGCATGGAGGTGGTTTTGCCTGGTTTTGGCAGATTCTTTTTATAGGATCTACTACATGTGTTGCATTATGCTTGATATCTTCAGATGCTTGTCTCATTTCACAATAATCTCATGAAGTCTTTTGATTATCTCTATTTTCTAAGGAATAAAACTGATTTTTAGAAGGTCAATATCAAGTACACACAGTCCTTCAAGGAACCCAAGTATACTAGAAATATAAATGTTATATACAACCTGGGAAGCTAACAACAGATTTCAGCCTAAATTGGTGGTATAGGTGGAGAAAACACTATTTCATGCTAAGTCTTTATATCCATTCATCATTAAGCCTAAGCATTGAGTTCACAGTTATACAAACTAGAATGTAATTTAGGAAAGTCATAGGTGTTCCATAAAGGTATATTTGAGAATTTACATGCTGTACAAGAATAAAATAGCATTACAACAGCAAAGAATAATTTTATGTTTCAAATTTAGCACTGACTGAGATTGATGATATTTGGAAGCTGACAATATACACATATTAGGCTGGCTCACACCTGTCCAAAGCATGTTTGAGGCATAGCAATGACCTAGGGGTCACACGTGTTCTCACTCTCCAATGTGGAGGAGGAGAGTTGTACAGAATTCTGGGGCACTTTTTGGTAGATGTTGAGTCCTGTGCCAACTTGATTGAGGGGCTGCCCAGAACCACGTGTTATTTGTCACAAATGAGCTGGAGTCCAATGAGCCCTGACAACTGTAAAAACGAACAACACAAAACAAAACATAACTATTCAGTGTTTCTTAAATGTTCTGGGAATATTTTGCCTCACCAGGGGCTGGCACTGTGGCTTAGCAGATAAAGCCACCGCCTGTAGTGCCGGCATCTCATCCCGTATGGGTGCCAATTCGAGTCCCGGCTGCTCCACTTCCGATCCAACTCTCTGCTATGGTTTGGGAAAGCAGTAGAAGATGGCCCAAGTCCTTGGGCCCCTGCAGCCATGTGGGAGACCCAGAAGAAGCACCTGGCTCCTGGCTTTGGATCAGCACAGCTCCCACTGTTGCAGCCAATTGAGGAGTGAACTAGCGGATGGAAGATCTCTCTCTCTCTCTCTCTCTTTCTCTCTGTCTCTGCTTCTCTCTCTGTATAACTCTTTCAAATAAATAAATAAATCTTTATATATATATATATGTATATATATATATATTCACCAATAAACATTCATCATCGTTAGGGAGATTTACATATTAAGAGGTTAGCAAATTGCATTGTCTTTCTCCCTCCTTTCAGTCCCAGTGCTGTTGATCTGCTAATACTCCCTGGGGAGGACCAACAGCACCCACTTTCTGCCTCAATCTCTCCCTCTCCCTGCCCTGTCATTTGTTTCCATCTCTCTCTCTCTCTCTCTCTTTAAGACTTATTTATTTATTTGAAAGGCAGAAAGAGAGAGATTGTCCATCCACTGTTTCACTCCCCAAATGACCACAATGGCCTGAGTTGGGCCAGGCTGAAGCCAGAAGCCAGGAGCTTCTTTCAGATCTCCCACATGTGTGCAGGGGCCCAAGCACTTGGGCTATTCTCCATTACTTTCCTAAGCACATTAGCAGGGAGTAGACTGGAAGTGGAGCAGCCTGGACTCCAACCTGTGCCCATGTGGGGTGCCGGCATCACAGGCAGAGGCTTCTATACCCACTGCACCAGCCTCTCTGCCAGCCATTACATTCTGATTTGCAATGGTTTCCTTCTCTCTCCCATTGACACAATCATCTCCCTGGAAGCTCACATCCATCCTGTGGCTCTCTTGCTGTGAACCATACATTCAGGATGCAAAACCCCTTACCCTGACATTTACAGCTCCCCACAACATGGCCTAAGCCAGATGTCCCAAACTGTTCCCCACAGTTGTCTTCATTTGTCCTCTGCCATAAACTAGACCAACTATGCTATGTTCACGGAACAAAGCTCTTTCCTGATTTCCTTTGTTCCTTTGATCCCACCCCCTTGCTGCTGTACTTGTTGAAATTGTCTTCTAGGGCCATTCCAAATGTCATTTCAGGAAGTTTTTCTTAATCTCCCTCTAGCACGTGAAAGAGCTCCTTCTTGAAATCATTAAAACTCCTTATTTGTAGATGTGGTACTTCTGTCTTACATACACAGGCATATTTATTCATATTTCCCAGTCTGATGCATACATGTACATGAACACAGTTACATACATATAGGTATATAGTATAGCTAAAAGACAGTGCAATATTATTTAGAAAAGTCCATTTAAAAATTTTTTTTGTTGTTTAATTTGAAAGGCAGAAAGAGAGAGTGCCCATCCACAGGTTCACACCCCCTCCCCAAATGCCCTCAAATAACTGAAATGGCCAGGGACTAAGACTGGGAGCTAGGAACTCAATTCTGGTCTCTTGCATGATAGCAGGAGCCCAACCATTTGTGCCTCCCACAGTGCACATTAGCATGGAGTCAGGACTTGAAGCTGAGAACCCAACCCAGGCACTCTGATTTGGATGCAGGTGTCTCAACTAGCATCATAATGGCTAGGCCAGAAAAACATAGGCCTATAAGGATACTTTAAATAATTCATGTGAAAATATTGAATTAAAAGATAATGCATATTTTCCATGAACTTTTTAAAAAAGATTTATTGTATTTATTTGAAAGGCAGTTACAGAATAAGAGAGGGAGAGAGAGAGAGATCTTCTATTGGCTGGTTCACTCCCAAATGGCCACAAGCACTTTATCGGGGATTGGGATCGGAAATGGAGCAGCCAGGCACTTGCTAGGCTAATGACCTGGGAAAAGCAGCATAGTGCTTGTGCCCTTGTACCCTGTGGGAGACATGGATGGAGTTCTAGGCTTCTGGCTTCTACCTGTTCCAGCCCCAGCCATTGAGGCCATTTGAGAAGATGGAAGATCTCTCTGTCTCTCTCTCTGTCTCTCTCTTGCTCTCTCTCTCTCTCACTCTCTTTCTGCCTCTCCTTCTCTTTGTAACTCTGCCTTTCAAGTCAATAAATAAATCTTAAAAACATGTATACTTGCTGAATTTAATTGTACTAGCAGGCTGTCTCAGCTAAGAAGTATATGTGGGGGCCGGCACTCTGGCGTAGCAAGTAAAGCCACCACCTGCAGTGCTGGCATACCATATGGGCACCAGTTCAAGTCCCAGCTGCTCCACTTCTGACCCAGCTCTCTGCTATGGCCTGGGAAAGCAGTAGAAGATGGCCCAAGTCCTTGGGTCCCTGCATCCATGTGGGAGACCCAGAAGAAGCTCCTGGATCCTGGCTTCAGGTCAGCGCAGCTCTGGCCGTTGTGGCCAATTGGGGAGTGAACCAGTGGATAGAAGAACTCTCTCTCTCCACCTCTCCTTCTCTCTCTGTGTAACTCTGACTTTCAAATAAATAAATAAATCTTTAAAAAAAAAAAAAAGAAGTATATGTGGGGCTCTATTGACTGACAATTCAAATAATATTACATTGAAAACATCTGTAAAACAAAACTAATTTTTAATTTATTCATTTGCATTTTATTTGAAAGCCAGAGAGAGAGAATTTCCATCCACTGGTTCATTCCCCTAATGCCCACCATAGTCAGGGTTGGGCAGGCAGAGGCCAGGAACCCAGAACTCAATCCAGACTCCCACATAGATGAAGGGACCCAAGTACTTAAGCTATCATCTGAAGCCTCCCAGAATATGCATTAACAGGAAGCTAGGTCAGAAGCAGAGGAGCCCAGCCTGGAACCAGGCACTTCGATATGGGACGTGGGCACCCAAGGAGCAACTCAACCAAACACACATGACCCCAAAAAAATTTTTTTTAAAGATTTATTATGTATTTGAGAGGCAGAGTTACAAAGAGGCAGAGAGATTGAGAGAGAGAGAGAGAGAGAGAGAGAGAGAGAGAATGTTCCATCTGCTGGTTTACTCCCCAAATGACCATAATGGCCAGAGCTGGGCCAATCCAAAGCCAGGAGCCTGGAGCCTCCTCTAGATCTCCCACATGAATGCAGGGGCCCAAGCACTTAAGCTGTCTTCTACTTTTTTCCCAGGCCATAGCAGAGAGCTGGATTGGAAGTGGAGTGGCTGGATCTTGAACCCGTGCCTTTATGGAATGCTGGCACTGCAGGTGGCAGTTTTACCTGCTAAGTTGGCCCTATCCCAAAAATATTTTTTTTAAAGATTTATCTTATTTATTTGAAAGACAGAGTTACAGAGAGAGGTTGAGACAGAGGGAGAGGTCTTCCATCCACTGGTTCACTCCCCAGATGGTCGCAACAGCTGGAGCTGTGCTGATCCAAAACCAGGAGCCAGGTGCTTCTTCCGGGTCTCCCACGTGGCTGCAGGGGCTCAAGGACTTGGGCCATCTTCTACTGCTTTCCCAGGCCAGAGCAGAGAGCTGGATCGGAAGAGGAGCAGCCAAGACTAGAACCGGCACCCATATGGGATGCTGGCACTTCAGGCCAGGGCTTTAACCCACTGTACCACAGTGCCAGCCCCCCCCCCCAAAATATTAAGTGCTAACATCTTCCTTTAAGAGCAGTAATTAATTCAAGGAAATTAGAAAATTAGAAAAACCCCTGAGTAGCTCATTTTCAAAAATTTGAAGAACCTCTTGTGGATTTTATGGTAACATTTGACTAGCAGAAATAAACTTTAATAGAGAGAGATAAGGGCCGGCACTGTGGCGTAACCAGTAAAGCTGCTACTTGCAGTGCCAGCATCCCAAATGGGTGCTGGTTCCAATCCTGGCTTCTCCACTTCTCTCTGCTCTGGCCTGGGAAAACAGTAGAAAATGACCCAAGTCCTTGGGACCCTGCACCCATGTGGGAGACCCGGAAGAAGCTCCTGGCTCCTGGCTTTGGAGTGACTCAGCTCTGGCCATTGCGGCCATTTGAGGAGTGAACCAACAGATGGAAGACATCTCTTTCTCTCTCTCTCCCCTCCCACCTCTCTCTCTCTCTCTCTCTCTCTCTGCCTCTCTGTAAGTGTGCCTTTCAAATAAAATAAATTTTTTTAAAAAGTTCATTGGGCCGGCACCGTGGCTCACTTGGTTAATCCTCTGCCTTCAGCGCCGGAATCCCATATGGCTCCAGGTTCTAGTCCCAGTTACTCCTCTTCCAGTCCAGCTCTCTGCTGTGGCCTGGGAAGGCAGTGGAGGATGGCCCAAGTGCTCGGGCGCCTGCACCCACATGGGAGACCAGGAGGAAGCACCTGGCTCCTGGCTTCAGATCGGCATAGCTCTGGCCGTGGTGTCCATTTCGGGGGTGAACTAATGGAAGGAAGACCTTTTTCTCTGTCTCTCCCTCTCACTGTCTGTAACTCTACCTGTCAAATAAATAAATAAATAATATTTTAAAAATTCAGTGTTTTAAAAGCATTAGATCTGGACTTCACCTTTCTTTAATTAATGATACAACTACTAGCACCTTGAGTCACCTTTTTGCCATTCATTGGATAGTCAACAGATGTTGGATGCAAAGGAAGTTAAGCATAATTCCACTCAGTTCACTTGCTTTTCTCCTTAGTCACTATCTCTCACATTGGCCTTGCTGACAGAAATTTAAAATTTTATGTCACAGAAATCTCTTACCAAAAGCCTTATATTGTAAGTCAATTTTGAGGGAGTCTAGCATTAAGATACCAGTTAGATAGCCACATCCAGGGTCCAATGTCACCCTGTCATAGCGGGTTAAGCCGCTGCCTGAAATGCCAGCATCCCATATGGATGCCAGTTCAAATCTTGGGTGCTCCACTTCTGGTCCGGCTCCTTGCTGATGCTCCTGGGAAAGCAGCAGAAAATGGCCCAAATGCATCGGTCCTTGCATCTACGTGGCAGACTTGGAAGAAGTTCTTGACTCCTGGCTTCTGAACTAGCAGATGAAAGATGTCTGTCTTCCTGCCTCTCCCTCTTTCTGTAACTCTGCCTTTCAAATAGATAGGTAAGTAGGTAGACAGACAGGAAGATCTTTTTAAAAATACCTTCATCCTATATTGGAGTACCTGGGTTCAATTCCCAGCTCCGGCTTCTGCCTCCAGCTTCCTGTCAATGCAGTCCCTGGGAGACAGCAATGATGGCTGACACATTTGGGTTCCTGCCATTCACATGTGAGCAGTGGATTGAATTCTTGACTCCTAGCTTGGGTGCTAGTCCAGCCCCAGATCACTGTGGGCATTTAGTGAGTAAACTGACAGATGGGAGTTCTGTCTCTCTGTCAGTCTGTCTCTGCTTCTCTTCTCCTCAAACAAGACAAAACAAAACAGACATGCTTGAAGTTCACATAAAACCAAGTAATCAGGACTGTTATATAGTATTGTATAATCAAAACAATATAAATACTTTTAATGTATTTGTTGATATTTTTGAAGATACTGATTTATCATTTGAGTTTTATACTAAGACATTGGTATTTGGGTTTTTTCAGACATTTCTATGACAATCCCATTCAGTTTGTTGGAAGATCTGCTTTTCAACATTTACCTGAACTAAGAACACTGTGAGTTTCCATTTCTGTTGTAGATCACTGTCTCCCACAGAGAGACCAACAGATTGTAGATTTAAGTGCTTTGAAAATAGCAACAAATATTACTCCTTTCTAGAATCTTCTCCCAGTATCATGTATTCCCCCTTCTAGGACTTTGAATGGTGCCTCACAAATAACTGAATTTCCTGATTTAACTGGAACTGCGAACCTGGAGAGTCTGTAAGTACCCGAGTAGGCTCTTGACTCTACGTAGACCATACGTTGCCCCAGACCCTGATCAGCCTTGACGTCAGTGAATCAAAATCTGTCACTGTGTGATGCCTGAATGAAAGAACTGTGTCTGGTTTGTGTTTCAACAGGACTTTAACTGGAGCACAGATCTCCTCTCTTCCTCAAACCGTCTGTGACCAGTTACCTAATCTCCAAGTGCTGTGCGTATCAGTAAGGCAATAATGTTGTGTAAACAGGCAGCTTCCATCTGGGGGTGAAATGGCAGACATTACTTCAATAGTCCTTTAAAGGGGAGAAAGTGCCTTCCTTACAGGTCTCCAGGAGGTCAGTCCTCCTTTCCCCCGCTTTGGTCCACGCTCCCTGTGATGACCTCGTAACCTCAGCAGCATCCCCTTTGTTTCCAACTCCCAGTCTCCCATTCGAGTTTCAGTCAGTACACATTTCCTTTTAGAAAATGGATATGGACAAGCCAAAATAACTTCATTTCCCCCTCTAAAGTCTTGGCAGAGCAGAACAAAATAACAATCCAACATGATGCCAAAATGAAAAATTGAGTTACCAAGCTTGCACAAACCTTGATAAAGGTGACCAGATATTCTTCCAGCGTAATTGTGGGTGTCATGTTCTAATGTTTACCTGATAGTTTGAACAGTTTGCATATGTTATTTCTACTGACTTCTGACCTCTGTTCCTCCCCACCCCCCATATTTTCCATGTTTTATGGAAAGTTGTTTGTAGGAATTTGAAGAACCCTGTTTTGGCCTTTCATTTTCAGCCTTCTCCCTCAATTCCCATTGACCTATTGTATCTCCTACAGCATTGTTTGGACTTAATGAAAAGATCCATGGTCTCTTGCCATGGTTGTACTTACATAGTAGGTACCTGCGACATTGAATGCCTTTAATTGCACCACAGGCTTCACCTAGAAGCAGAGCTACAAATGTTAAGCAGAAGAATGTGAATGCTTGCTGACTGCACAGTGTTTTTGGCTTTGCCCATCCCCACACTCTCAGGTTAATTCAGATTCCAGCTGATCGGTGACATGGAGCTGCAGTAACACTGCTGGTAGCCTTGGAATCAGTCATTCAAGTCTGAAGGAGGAGGGAGTAATACAAACCCCCTCTTCTTCATCCCACACCTCCCCCCTCCCCGCCATGACCCCATGAGGTTTAGATACAGATGAGAAAACAGAATTAGGGAAGTTAAGTACATTTGTTAAAATCACACTGCAAGAAAGTAGCAGAGTTCCATTTTAAATATAGTCAGTTCTTGAGTAACTAGAAGAAACTATGTGTATACCAGATGGTAGAAGTTTGGGGGCGATCTTAGAATTCTGCCAACCATACTCAGAATAGTTATGATTGTCTTGGTTTCTTGAGGAAGCTGGCTCAGTAACATGACTTCACATGATGTAACTAATAGGTAAGAAACTAGTATATAAATTGCTTCTGTCTCACTATTGACTGGTAAACCACTCCTACCTACGACAGGGTGAATGCAGGCCAACCGGCAAACTAGTTAAGAGCAAAGCTCTGAAGTCTGTTTTTCTGTCTCAGATATAGTTCCCCTGTTTATCAGCAAGGTACCGTTAGCAAGTCATTATCCCTTCCGGGGCTCCATTGCAGCTCCTTCGGAGGATCATCATGAGGGTGAAATGAGTCTGTGTCAGCCACTTACGGCAGCACCTGAGAAGTGTAAATTCACAGTCAAGGTTAGCTCTTATCTTTGGCAGATCCTTTACATCATTCTTCTCTCCTTAAGTTATTCTTTCTGGGGTCAGTGCTGTGTTGTCGTGTAGAAAGTTAAGCCTCGGCCTGCAGTGCCAGCTTCCCATATGGGTGCCGGGTTGAGTCCCAGCTGCTCCCATTTCCGATCCAGCTCCTTGCTAATGGCCTGGGAAAGCAGTGGAAGATGGCCCACTTGAGACCCTGAACCTACAAGGGAAACCCAGAAGAAACTCCTGGCTCCTGGCTTCGAAGTTGCCTAGCTCCAACCATTGTGGTCATTTGGGTAGTGAACCAGTGGATGGTCGACCTGTCCCTCTTTCCTTCTCTCTGTAACTCTGCCTCTCAAATAAATAAATAAATAAATCTTTAAAAAGAAAAATTTACTGCTGGAATTTGAAAGGCTTGAAAGAGCATAAGTACATTAATGCCATTATAATGCCATTTTCTTTTTTTTTTTTTTTTTGACAGGCAGAGTGGACAGTGAGAGAGAGACAGAGAGAAAGGTCTTCCTTTTGCCGTTGGTTCACCCTCCAATGGCCGCCGCAGTAGGCGCACTGCGGCCAGCGCACCACGCTGATCCGATGGCAGGAGCCAGGTGCTTCTCCTGGTCTCCCATGGGGTGCAGGGCCCAAGCACTTGGGCCATCCTCCACTGCACTCCCTGGCCACAGCAGAGAGCTGGCCTGGAAGAGGGGCAACCGGGACAGGATCGGTGCCCTGACCGGGACTAGAACCTGGTGTGCCGGCGCCGCAAGGCGGAGGATTAGCCTAGTGAGCCACGGCGCCAGCTTATAATGCCATTTTCAAAGCACTTCATTTTGTAATATTCAGTTCTTCTTTTCAAGAACCCTGCAAGATTGGCAAGGCAGGTATGTTCTCACTTTAAAAAAAAAGACTTAAGAGGCCAGCGCTGTGGCCCAATAGGCTAATCCTCTGCCTGCGGCACCGGCACCCCAGGTTCTAGTCCCGGTCAGGGCTCTGGATTCTGTCCTGGTTGCCCCTCTTCCAGGCCAGCTCTCTGCTGTGGCCAGGGAGGGCAGTGGAGGATGCCCCAAGTGCTTGGGCCCTGCACCCCATGGGAGACCATGAGAAGCACCTGACTCCTGCCATCGGATCAGCACGGTGCGCCGGCCACAGCGCGCCTACCGTGGCAGCCATTGGAGGGTGAACCAGCGGCAAAGGAAGACCTTTCTGTCTCTGTCTCTCTCTCTCTCTCACTGTCCACTCTGCCTGTCAAAAAAAAAAAAAAAAAAAGTTAAAAAAAAAAAAGACTTAAGAAAGACATCAATGCTTTGGCCAGTGTAGCAACCAACTGAGTAGAATTAGTTGAAGTTGAGAATAGATCCCAGGACTCTTTTTGGAAATGTAGGTCTGAGAGCTCCTCTCCTTCAGTGGAACCATCCACTGACCACCTTGACATGAGGAAATTTCACTGTGTGTGGGTGGTTTTGCCTCGAAGAGGCTTCAACCACATCGGATCTACTTGCTCCACCATAAGACCACGTGTAGCTTTCCCCACCTCCTAGCTGGTGATCAATCTTAGGCAAGTCATTTCATATCATATGGAGTAACTAGTGTCTGTCTCATAAGGTGGCCACAAGGATTCAATGAGACAATTGAAGTAAAAGGATGTACTTTGTGCCTTTACATGAGAAGTGCTTAGTCAGTGTTAACCATGAACAATAATTAGGTAGAAGGTAGCTAGACAGTGAGACTCCATCTTTGTGTAGAAGGCTTTATGTCTCCTGTACTAAAGGTATGTTGGAAAGGCTATGTCCCATTTGTAACCTGTAGAGATGAGTAAACCAACTACGTTACAGAACACAGTTAACGAGGTATATTTGTGTGGGGTTTTTCTTGGGGTGGGTTGAGGGGGTTGTCTTTCAAACCTCTAATATAAACTATAAAAATTACATTTTTAAACAGCTTCATTTGAACTATTTATATATACTAAATGAACTCTATTCCTATATAAATCCCTTTTATTCAATAAAAGTAGAATGAAGTGATCAATTCTAAGAATAAAAAACCTCTTGGAAAACAACATGGATTTTTCAGGTGCATAGTGGTTATCTGGTTTTAGGAATTAGAATCAAGCATGAAAATGTGTTAGTTGATTAGCTAATAACTTTTAAAACATGAGACAAGATTTTTTAAATATATCTATGTTACTTTATCTAACAACTTTTTTTTTTAACAAAAAAGCTTTCTGCAAACTGCCATGGCTTGTTTTGGATTAGTTGTATTATACTATAAATATATCCAGATGTCTTTGTTATTCTGTAATTTGTTGAGTTTGGGTTGAAAACTTTCGTAGATTTTCCCCCCAGCCCCTGCTGCTCCGGTAGTGATTGATTTCAAAGTTAGGAGTATGTTTTGAATTGCTGGGAGTTTTATTTAAAATTGATTAGAAAAGAACCAACAATGATTTCTCATAGCTGTGCAGATAGAGTGGGTCTTAAGAGACAAAAGACACAATTACTTAATTTAATTTGTATTCATTTCAGTAAGATAATAGCTATAACATTGTAGATCATCACTACCAAAATATAAATAAATTCAGTAAGTAAATTATTTAAATCAATTATAGACATGTAACAGTTACATTTTAGTAAACAGTTGGATCTACTAGTTAATTCAATAAACCCTATGACTACCTGCTCCTTGTTGGGACCGTGGAAATAAATGTTCAGCATCTTCCTTTGGGAGATAGAACATCTTGGAGGGAAAAGAGGAGCAAAGCATGTTTCCTTATTACTAATATGTAACAGATTTTCCATTTTTCTACCTTCTGTTTTTCAGAGATCTGTCTTACAACCTGTTAGAAGAATTACCCAGTTTTTCAGTCTGCCAAAAGCTTCAGAAAATGTATGTGTGAAAGAGTTTCTAAGTCACAAGAACCCAAACTCAAATTTCTTAGGGCCATTGGTTTGTTTACCCTGTGGTTCACTGGCAAGACATTTGATGCTTTCCTTTACTGCAAACACAAGGGTGACTGTGTAGCACGGCCAGAAAGTTGGGAAACATAGATAATATTATTTTATCACTCATTGTACTATAGTATCAGTAAAGCATTTATTATATATGCATTTTTTTCTCTAACCCAGTTTAACAGTGAACCGGCTTTATTTGATCTTTGCATTTTTTTTTACAAGAATAACCATAGGGCAGGCATTTGGCAAAACACCTAAGATGCTGCTTGGAACACCTGCATCTCATATTGGAGTGCTTGGGTTGGAGTCCTGTCTCTGCTTCCCATTGCAGTTTCCTGCTGGTGTGCACTCTTGGAGGGGAAGCAGTCATAACTTAAATAATTGAGTTCCTACCACCCACATGGAGATCTGGATTGAGTTCCTGACTCTTAGCTTCAGCCTGGCCCAGCCCAGAATATCTTGGACATTTGGGGAAGTGAACCAGCAGATGGAAGTTCTCTACCATCTATCTCTCTGTCTGTCTATCTGTCTATCTCTATATATCTATCCTTTAAATTAAATGAAGTGGATAAATAACATTTTTAAAAATGTAAAAGAACATCCAGACTTGCATGTCCAATGAATAGTGTTGCATTCAAATCTGGGGGGACTTGAGTTTGTTGGTGGGTTTGTTTCACAATAGTCATCTTAAGAGGAGGTTACATATTTGTCTTCACTTGATCTTAGCCAAAAGGCCAAGAAGTAATTTCATACTTGTCTTATTTGAGGTGCCATTGATGTTACTTATGCCTGAAACATTTTGGAATTCTACCTTAAAACTTCCTCCTCACAAAATATCAGTCTGTTTCCTTGTAGTAACACTTCAGTTTTTTGGACAAAATAGTATTAAAATCTATCCTTTCACACTTAATTTTTCTTTGAATGCCTTGGAGTAAGGGAAAAAAAATCATGTTTAAAAGGTGCTCAGACGCCGGCACACCGGGTTCTAGTCCCGGTCGGGGCACCGATCCTGTCCCGGTTGCCCCTCTTCCAGGCCAGCTCTCTGCTGTGGCCAGGGAGTGCAGTGGAGGATGGCCCAAGTGCTTGGGTCCTGCACCCCATGGGAGACCAGGAGAAGCACCTGGCTCCTGCCATCGGATCAGCGCGGTGCGCCGGCCACAGCGCGCCTACCGCGGCGGCCATTGGAGGGTGAACCAACGGCAAAAGGAAGACCTTTCTCTCTGTCTCTCTCTCACTGTCCACTCTGCCTGTCAAAAATTTAAAAAATTTAAAAAATTAAAAAAAAAAAAAAGGTGCTCAGAGGCAGCTCCAAGGAGGGAGTCCTCTGGTGTCTTGAACGATGATGGCATATCTAAAATATGGTTTTACACTGAGCCAGGAGAACTAGCTGCTTTGAAAGAGAGGCACTACCTGGTTATGTGTATTATTTGTAGTGTTCCTTATTAAACAAACACACAAATAAAAAACAGTCACTTGATAGACTTCTTGTGTTGCTGTGGTGGAGGGCAGGTAATCCCTCTGTAGAAGCTCTCTGTAGTAGACATCTTTGAAA